>NW_027113424.1:490721-493611 GCF_000696795.3 Halyomorpha halys
AAAAAAAAAACAACAACGAAATTGAAACTATGAATATTTTGAACAATGCATGTTTCCAAGAAAAAAAGAAACCTTTTTTTATGTGCATTTTGAGGTAAATATAAATACTAATTTCTATATTCGGGTTAGCTATCTACGTAAAAAAAAAAAAAAAATTACTCTCTCTTTGAATAGACTATTTCCTAAAATAGCTGATAGAATACTTCCAACTATAATTCAGTCAAACTAGACACAACCGGGAAATTCAAGCAATAAAACAGTGATAATATATTGTTTAGTCTTCCAGTGGTTTGGATTTGGGAGCAAGAAGGGGGGGGGGTATATGTGGTCAGAAATTTTAGTAGATGTTAACTGGTATGATGAAAAAGCTGAACAGAAAATTTGAAAGGAGTAATCTCATAATTTTAATGTTATAAAACAAAGAGGCTAACTCAGATAAATTTTTTATGTTAAAATGAAGAACATTCTCAGGGCTGCGGTCAAGAAGAAATAAAAAAATATTTATTCAGTTACGACGTTTCGACGCACAATGCAAAGCCTCATCAGGACTAATACAATGAGGGGAGTTGTAAATAAGGGACTGAGCAATTTTTTATGTTAGTTTCAAGGATAACCCAACTCTCTACATTAGAGTCTGTACCTGACATTATTACTAAGTGTTAACAATAACAGTGTTGATTAGTAATTGAAGTCCCATCCGTACTCCGAATTATTAGTCTGGATGATAAATGAGCAGCAACATTAAAAAAGAAGTAACGATCTTATCCACCATTGTTATTTGACGTACAGTAAATTTTCTAAAATATGAGTCCCAATTATAGCTGTTTAGGTCCAATAGTTGAGAAGAAACAGTTCTTCAAAAAGAAACTTTTGTTTTTTAAATAAGGAAAAATAAATATTATAAAATTTTATTTGGGCAAACATCATGGCAACTACCACTCCTACAAACGATATACAGACGTATATTTGCTCTCAATAGGAGTACCAGTTTAGGTTAGTTCAATAGGAGTAGCAGTTTAGATTAGTTCAATAGGAGTAGTAGTTTAGGTTAGTTCAATAGGAGTAGCAGTTTAGGTTAGTTCAATAGGAGTAGCAGTTTAGGTTAGTTCAATAGGAGTAGTAGTTTAGGTTAGTTCAATAGGAGTAGCAGTTTAGGTTAGTTCAATAGGAGTTGTAGTTTAGGTTAGTTCAATAGGAGTAGCAGTTTCGCGAAAATGTTGATTTCTCGTAGTTGGGGAAAAATGTATTTGTTTGGAAAAATTGATAAAAATTTCAGGTTTTTCTCGAATAAAATAAACTTCCGGGTGCTTACTTAAATACTTCAATATTTATTTATTTTTTTAACAATTAATGTGTTCTTTGTATAATATAGGTTAAAAGTAAACCTTTTTCTAACAAAAAAATAAAGCGCAATCATTTCTATAATTCTTTCCAGTAAAAGAACTCGAAAATGATTTTTTATAACTTTTGGAACATCGGTCATTATTTATTCCGACTTCTATAGTTGACAGAGTCATCAATTAACTGACTCTTAACAATATGTACTTTTTATTAAATAAACATTATTTTTCTCAAAATAATTAAGCCTTCTACGATATAGTAATTTTGTTTAAATGATTTTAAAAAAACATTAAATTGCAGTATATAGGTACGTAAAAAAAAACTACATTCCTATTAGAGAAGTAAACAGAACAATTCTAAGTTGAAAGAAACAAAAGCTAATTAGTTTGCCAGATAAATAAGTAAACAATTTCAAGAGAAGAAGAGCCTGAGCCAGTAAAGTTTTTTAAGTACCTAATCCCGCTTTTCTTAATGAGCGAGTTTGTGGAACTAATTTGCTAAGTGCCAAATGACATTAATGTAATTATCTTCCTAATTCAATGACAAACTAGCTAATTACTAAATTTAGATACCTAAAATACCTAAGTAAAACTTAATCATCAGTAATAAGCATTGTCAGGTCTTAATTAATTATAAACATTAATATTACAAAGAAAACTATTAATATAGTAAGTAAACCTAAAACTAATGTAGACCTTGATGAAAATTACCATTTAAACTTTCACTTTCATTGACATTGTCGTTTTTAATATATTAAGATCAATAAGTCAGTTAGTTGTATCAGTTCTCATGTATCTTAGGATACAAATAAACGGGTTTTCATCTTGTTGTTAACACTTTCGATTTATTAGGTGTTTGTTTTGTTTTATAGATTATCAAAAATTTTTTTTATTGAATATCTATAATTTTACGAGAGATACATTGTTTTCGAATGATTCAAAAAACTAATTTATTTTAACCAATTGGATGTCTGGATTTTTTGAAACCCTGTCTTATCGTTCATATTCATCATAAAGAGACTTGCCATTGATATTTTCAGCTTCATAAATATTGTCTTTTATGAGATAAATTGATCAATAAGTCAGTAAATGTTATCTGCCTTTTTATATGTTAACATAAACATATTTTCATTGAAACCTTAATAAAATACAATGCAGTAGAAAAGCCAAATATTTGCTTATGCTGGCTCGACTTGAATAGTTTTGGTTATATGTTGTAGACAATTTAATTGAATTTCAAATGAGTAGCGATAATCTTCCAGGAAATGTTTAGTTTTCGGGTTATTAAAAAAAAATTGGGCATTAGAAATGATTTTTCAATAACAACTTATCATAATAAAATGAAAGGGAAAAAATAACAAAAAGACATTAGCAATACAAAGCCATTAAAATTAATGAATAATTTATTCTTCAACCAAAAGGACTGTACACTAAACCAACTGCAATAACATTACCTACCCAGTTATATGCAATCACCCTAATTAAACTTACCAATCCAGCACTATTCAGCCAACTAACTTCTTAGATTAAATTATAAAATAGTTTGATTA
>NW_027113424.1:494046-497753 GCF_000696795.3 Halyomorpha halys
TTCAGGAAAGATGCTGCAAAGAATGGAATTTCGTAACAGTGAAATAACGTTACCCGCCTTTTATTCCTATAAAATTTCGAATTTTCTCGTAATTATAGACAACAGATATCTAAAGTTCTCTATGTATTCAAATATATTCCCTTTTTTGCGATGATTTTACATGTTATTCACTAAGATCATCGCAGTTTCTACAGCCAACTATATATTTTATCCATATTTATTTTGGGACCTAATTCTTTATCCGGAATGAAAATTACCCATTCGGAATTTAATAAATGGATCATAACTAACTGTTTTGATATTCCCTCCTCAATCAAAACTTGAATAGATAACTTATGGCATTCAATAGAATCGTACGCCTTTTTGATATCTATATAAGGCAGGATGAACTATACCGTTGTATTTGAAGCTTCACTGTAATATTTTAAGTAACGAATATATTTCATTAATTGTAATACGGTTACGTCTAAACTCCTATTGATAATTCCCTACAATCTCCTTTGAGTAATCCCTGATTCGATTAGTTATAATTAAAATAATTATTCTATCTGTAAAGTGTTAGGAGTGGGATTTCTGGATAGCTATAATTAAGGATTAGGGTTTTCATAAAATTATAAAAGATAAAAATGTTTTACATGTATGGTACTAATATTTTAAAAACAAATATATGAAACATTTTAATGCAATAATATTATTTAATATTCATTTTTTAAAAAAATCCACGAAAAACTAATTTTTAAACGTAAAAAACTATGTTGGCTCCTCCTATCGTCTTATTCAAGGGAGTTACTAAATTCATATTTTTAATAACTTCTTCTTTCCACTAACTTCAATGACTATAAGCAGCAGAAAATTCTTAAAAACATACCGCAGTTTCTTCTGGATTTTGTTCTATGATTGGTTGATTTCTCCTGATGCGTCTTCCATTTCGAGGATTACTTCATAAATAGGTTCTATGTTTTTTATTTATTTTTTGTCCGTACCCTTACTGAAAAAATTTTTATTAGGTAAAAATATAAATATAAAAAGTATATGCAATTGCTCTATTCCTCTTTCACCCGGAAGTATTCTAAGGTTTATTGATGTACGTACACTGTGTGTAGAGGGTAATTAATTAAGAAATTAAATAATAATTAACCATCTATGTTCTTTACATCAAATTAAAAATGAGAATGGAATCGCCAATAAAAATGGAATGGAAAATTAAAAATAGATTATTTCTTAAAATCGGTTTCCCAAAAATGTCAGGAGCTTGAAATATGACTGCAGCTGACTCACCATCTAAGTTTGAAACAACATCCTTTATTTTGTCAAAGTTCTCGAAGTAGTTCTAAGCAGCCCACAACTAACTTCTTCGTCTCGGGACTACTGGCTGAAGAGCTAGGGTCAGTTCTCTCTGATTTTCGTTAAAAAAGTGTACTTGGACTTTCAAAAAGGCAATTTTTAACAAATCTTTCTTCGGTAATTCTTACATAACAGTTAAAAATAAATAATTAAAAATAGGGAATGTGTGCGCAAGATATGTGACATTTTACATTTTAGTTTGATATACTTCTAAGTACTTTTCTGCTCAAATCATGTACGGCACACCGACGAAAACAAGAACAATTTTTGATTCATCCTTAAAGCCGTAATACAGTTGCACGATTGTATTTTTTTCCAAGGACTCTGGGCAGAGTGTGTTAGGCAATGTAGTGCCCTTCTTGCATCATCAACTTTAATTCATCATCTAGAGGTACCCGCTTTTACTCATTTAGAAAAAAACAAGAACAATTTTTGATTCATCCTTAAAGCCGTAATACAGTTCCACGATTGTATTTTTTTCCGAGGATTCTGGGCAGAGTGTGTTAGGCAATGTAGTGCCCTTCTTGCATCATCAACTTTAATTCATTATCTAGAGGTACCCGCTTTTACTCATTTAGAAAAAAAAAAAACATGAAATCAAGAGCCCCTACCAATCATGCTTTTAAATCGTTTAAGATTTTTCTGACTCAAAAATTGGTACTGAACTAGAAACTGTATTCTCTGAGTAAAAAGTAATGTAGAAAGAAACTTGAAACTGAATAGTATATGTTTTTAATTCAATGAATTATAAAATTAAAGTTAGGTTTGAGTTCTCGGAAAAAATATTAGTAAGAAAGTATAACTAATTAAAATACTTATTTTAAGAAAAAGTTGAATAACTAATCAGTGTAGGAAAATGTCAATTGATACATTAATTTTTTTTCTTGGATTCATCCACATTGTGAATAAATCCAAATATTGCCATTAAGTTCTGATGTGAATAAAATAAGAAATGTTAAATATGATGTAAAATATGTAAAGTGAAACCAATTTAAATTTAAAAACAATTCAAACCTTATCATAAAAAATGAAACGATACTGGGTAATATATTAATTAGTAAACAAAATGTATTTATATGCAGAATCTTGACCACGCTATTGGTCCAAGAGCCCAGGAGGAAAAAAAAAGAAGTTATTACACCTAAATTTTTTATTACTTTAATGAAAACTACATACAGGTATGAGTAAAAATTGATTACTCTGCTAACCATGGTAAGGGAGAATAAAAAATGGCTGATGTTTCAAGTTACAAAAAATTCATTTTTTTAATTTTTGAATTAAAGAAAAAAATGGGCGTTATGGTCTTTTAGATAAATGTTCCATTTCAACCTAGACTATAAAAGGGATACAATAATTGTCACTAAAAAGTAAATAGTGAAGTATTTAAAGCCCCTTGAAGTTTATTTAATTCGAGAAAAATTTTCGCTTATTTTTTATTCCAAGCTCCATAACCTAAATCTCCCTACAACATTAAATAATACAAATAATAATTTCATAGCACATTACATAATATAGAGTAAATTTTCTAAAATAAGCTCTTTACGTTTAATGATTCTCTGTTTATAATTTTTCAAAAAGCAACATTTTTTTCCAAATAACGAAAAATGACTATTTTATAAATTGATTTTGGCAAATATTACGTAAACTATTGCTACTACTCCTCCATCCATCAATTATTTTTATTTTTTGAAAAATCCTGTATCGCTCATTTGATAATGATAGTTTCTCGCTTATTTTTTTTCTTTATAAAATTGCTATTTAGTCTCATAAATTTAGTGCATATATTTAGAGCATCCTCTGCACTAAAAAATTTTATTTTTGGCGTGCTCTTATTGTTTTATAATAGGATTAAGCTTCTTGTTATTATTATTTTATACAGAACCTTAGATAAGAACAGTATTAGAAAAATTGTGCATTAGCAATACTTACACAGCTGTTTAACATTTTTAAACTCTGCAAAACAGGTTACGACAGGTTGTTGTTACTAAACATTTCAGTAACATTAAGGCATCGATTTAGAAAAAAATGTATTTTCTGTTTTTATGAAACAATATACTGTGGTTGTTAAAAATAAATAAAAAAAATTAAAATTCTTTTAACAGCTAAATACATATTAATATAAAAACAGGCAAATTGCCTGAATCTCTTAATCAGTGTAGTTTGTTTATGTCTAGAGTTTTCCTTCTGTTGGTACATAAATTTAAAATCTTAGTACTCATCTTAAAACGCCTTTACCCTATCCTTGATTCCAACCATATAATCCCAGAACACCAGTTTGGATTCCGAACATCTCACTCCACTATCCAGCAATGCCATCGTGTGGTTGATGTCTCGTCTTCATTGGAGCGCGGAATGTACTGCTC
>NW_027113424.1:498735-511586 GCF_000696795.3 Halyomorpha halys
GATCTTCCCTCTAGAAATGTTATTGGAGTTCTATTAGTGGGTAGATTCTCCACATGTTTATATCATGTCCCTATGTCACCCACAACAAATTTACTTGTTGTATATATTTGTATACAGTTGTAAATAACAATAAATAAATTATTAAATAAAAAAAAATCTTAGTTTTTAAACTAAATTAAATCCTGTATCTATAATAATTAAAGTATATAAGATTGGGTTTCACTGAATTCACTGGCAACATAAACGTTATATAAATTTTTTTTTCAATGTCGGTAAATGCCCTATTGAGAGTTAATAGACATCAGTACGTCGTTCGTAGGAGTACTAATTTCCATGATATTTGTTAAAATATTGATTTGCCTTTATCTGGAAAAAATGGACTACATTATAAGGCGTCTTTTATCCTTTTTTTATGAATAATAATCGTTCCCTTCTAAAATCATCTACATCAGAGTGTCTTGTATGTTTTTTTTAGGACGGTATTTCACAAGTTGAATTGGTAATGGAGGATTCTATCTGTGACTATTACGATAACAGTTATCAGTTCAATCAATTCCGCTTCTTCCAATCTCGACAGTGATGGAAGTGGCTTGTTGCGAGAACAACTCATTCTAATTGATGAAGCGAGCGGGTTCAATTCAGAACAGAACTTCTGTTTTTATTTCGGCGCCGTATGAAGTCATCCGTTGATTAAGTCCTTCCAATTTGATCTAAATGGACAATTGCAAAAAGCAATTTATTTCTGAGACCCCATAGTGGTTATGACGAATTGCTTGGTTGACAAGGTCTGAATGGGAATAATGTCGATATGAGGATATAAGGATCGATAGCCATTTCGAAGCAAGTGGCGAAAAGGATGTTAAGGTCACTGACAATTTGTTTGATGAAGTAACTGCGCACATTTAGGTTATTAAGTGATTATTTGTATTGTAGAAATGGCACAGTGTCAGAATTTCAACAGCGACGTTAATAAAAATTTGTAGAACAATAACATATAACTAAAAACATAAAATTATTTTTAAAACCAAAATACTAGAATTTAGTGTGTAATATGGCTTATTATAATGTCCAGAAGATGGTAATTCGGCGACTAATTGCTGGTTTTTGATAATTTAATGTTACCATCATGTTGATACCATTTTTTAAAATATTAATGAGATGTATAAAAACGAAAATATTCAAGAGATAACAGAACTTAACTACCCATTTACATTGTATGATAGCAGTAAGGTAGCTATAACAATCTGTTCAGCCTATAAAGTCGACCCTGCTTTCTCAGCTAATATTCTCTTGGTTAACAGATTATTCAAAATGTTGCAATTCTGTGCCCAGGTAGTGACCTAGTCACGAAGTATCATACTAAATAAGTGTAATATTCTTAAACATACACTAAAAATACATCAAATATGCAATAATGCAGATAAAATAATCAAATACACTATTACTGTGCTGACAAAAACGTCTAAACTAGAAAAGAGATTTAAAAATTACACGAAAATGATTTCAAAAGTTGCTGCATTTATTGTTTTTATTTTTAATAAACAAAACATGAGAATAATTCTCAGTATTCAGCTTACTTCTAAAAGTTTATATCATTATATATTATCTATATATTTTTCTTTTTTCGAGGAATACGCTTATTACTTTTTTATTTTCTTGTTGCAGACGTTTCCGACATTTTTCTATTATCTAGTCCATCCTATAATTGTATTAACAACAAAATACATCTTATCATCTTTTTACAAATATTTCTACACATTGAAAATGTAGTCGATTTCAAACAAATATAAAAGGTAAAAAACAACACAATGTTGATATAATTAACAATAATCAGTATGGCAAAACAAATAGGGGTGGTAATAACCTATACTTTTTCGAAGAAACAAAAGTCAATTTCAGAGAAACTAATAGATGGACATAAGAAATTATTGTATACATACTTATATTTTTGTAATATGTATTAGTGTTGGTCTGAGATAATAAAATTAATAGGAGGTTGAGAAAGAAAAAGAAAAAAAAAAAGGACATGTAAAAAAAGGTATAATTTGAGAATAAAATATTGTATTTAAGAATTACATTTGTTAAATAATATATTGTACCGTTAATTTTAGAAATAACAAATTTTAATATTAGCACAAATATCTTAGAGGGATGAATGGGAATAAAAGAATACAAGGTAATTAAATAAAAATATATTGATATATGGCTTTTTTTCAATTAATAAAATTATTGTTTATGTGTTGAAAATTAAGAAATGTATGTAAAAGATTGATAAGATCTATTATAGAATAGACTAGATTATGGACCAATATCCGAAACGTCTCAAACGAGATAATAAAGAAGTAATTAGGGTATTTCTCGAAAAAATAAATAATATATAGATAAATAAGTAAAATAAGTGAAAAAATATTGGAAGTGTAAAGGAAAATTACCAAAAATTGTATTTAAAAATGAATAACCAACATGATAAAAAAAATTGATACAACGTAAATGAATGAACGTCTGCAACATGTCCTACATCACGATTAATTGGGGTGTGTTTCTAAATTTGTTTATTCGAAACCTTATCCACTTACAAATAAAGTATTTTTCAAAATCATCAGCAAATTTAGTATAAATACACTTAAAATTATCGATCTGAGAACAACTGAGGAATAACAAATCGACTTACGTTTTCCAGAATAGAGCGATTTTTATTAAGAGTCTTTTATAAACATATTTTTATTTTTCAGATTTTCTCCTACTTGATTTACATTACATAAAATGGATTTAAAATTCGAAACTGTCACTAATAACATCAAATATGTATCGTAAAATTAACAAAGTTTTTAAATACATAGTTGACAAACACATAGATGTATGTGTTATATATGCATTTTCAGGTGAGATGTATACAGTGGTGGGGCGGGAACGCGTGGAAACGATGTTCCCACTCTGCTTGGAAACAACAATAGTAGTAATTATTAAAGCAGTAAATTATTTAAATTATATTAGGCAGTGATAATACTATCTGCTTACGTTTTACTGTTTATTATTAGTAGCTTAAAAGGAATATAACCACTGCACTGTTTGGCTACATACTGACTATAAGGCTAAAAATCACCTTGTAAAGGGGTGGGGGCATTCTGGATCGCCTAATGTTATAGTACAAGAGCCCAAGAGGAGAAAAAAGTCAGTCATTTCACCCCAATTTTTTATTACTTTTATGAAATCTATGTCAAAATTGATGAGTCTGCTAAGTATACGTAGGGGTAATAGAAAATAACGGCTGTTTCAAAGCGTTAAAAATAATTAATTTTTCATTCGGACCTCTATATCTATAAAACTACCAACAACATTAGAAAATCTAAGAGAACATTTGCTAAAATGTGAGCCCTAATAGAGCTATTTACGTCCAATAGTTCTCGAAATATAGCTTTTTAAAAGCAACATTTCACAAAAATGTTGTACAAACGTACTGAAATATTAGTAGTTAGTTAATTTATTTTGAGAATTCTATATCTCAGGAAGTATATGACATATAGATGTTTATTAGCACTCAAATTAAAGCTAGTTTAAAAGAGCTATAAAGTAGTTTCTGACATTTATCCTTTTCATGATATTTGCTAAAATAAATTGATTTATTGTTGTTCAGACCAATTTTCATTTGCCAAATTTATATTTATATGTGAATATCATAAAAAACTACTACCCTTACGAAGATAAGTGTCATAAAATACTTTATAGTAAGTTGAATTTCCTTTATTTTGAGTGCTGGAAGACATATGTGCGTCATATGAGTCTAGAGATTTTTTTTTCAAAAAATTGTATATGAACAACTAGAAATTGACATTTTGTGAATTTATTTTGTCAAATATCATAAAAACTATTACTCCTACAAAGATAAACATTATTAACTATTTTATAGTAAATTTAACACGCTTTAATTTGAGTGCTGACAGACGTATTTACGTCCTATGGTTTCTGAAATAAAGTTTTTCATAAATCAAACTTATCGTCCGATCAATTATAAATCAATTTATTTTAGGATATATCATGAAAAATACTATTGCTATGAAGGTCATATTTTACTTCATAGTGCGTCAAACCAGCTTTACGTTTTAAAAAGCTATATCTCTTGAACTATAGGACATAAATAGCTCTATTAGGGCTAATATTTCAGCAAATTTACTCTTCTTTAAATAATGTTGTTTTAGATTTTCTAGTGTTGTTGGCAGTTTTTAAGATATAGAGCTCCGAAACAGCTGCCATTTTTATTCCCCTAACTTATACTTGGCAGACTCATTAGTTGTGACTAGTAACTATACATAGTTTTCATTGGAGTTATCAAAAATTGGGGTGAAATAACTGCCTTTTTTTCTTCTTAGCTTTTGAACTATTAGTCAATTCTCAAAAGATGGTAAGCCTTCCCACACTGGAAAATTTAGGACTACACCACTGGATATATATACTTTTTCTAATTCCGTAAATATTCAAGATCTATGAAAGGAGTTGTGATGTACAAAATAAATAAATCCCCAACTTGAAGAAAAGGGATAGCAAAGAGGACAAAAAACAGTTTGATACTAGATAATAGAGTGGAAGATTAAAACGCATTGTCGAAATATATAGCTACATCTCTTGTGTAGTGGCACATCTGACAAAAAAATTAAAATTATTTTGTATTTGACATGTTCCATAGATTGTATCCTAGACTGGAGTTACTCTATGACACCTTAACTTGCTTCGGGATAGTCTGTAGGACAACTCCAATAAAGTAACTCCAGTATGCAATAGTACTTTGTAATACGTCCAGTTAAAAAGAAAACTCAAGCATTATTTCTATCTGATAAAAAAATACTACTGAAGCAAAGAAGCGATATAACCAATATGGTGTTTTTTCTGTGTTAATCTGAACTGAGTAACTGAATATTCAGCTAGAACAGGAATACTTTGTTGGCCTTGATAATCAGATGAAATTCAACTAAAATCAAAATCAACAAATCCTTTCAACCATTTCTTTCTTAAATGATTTCATTCATAAACATTGGCAAAAAGAAAATGGCGAAAGAAGTGGCGACAAATATTTGTAGTAGAGTGGAAATGACATTATTCTTCTTAAATCATCATTTTAAAATAGAAAAATGATAATATAATATTAAATCACAATTTTGCGTTCAAAATGCGTGTAGACAATTACGTAAAAATTAATTCATAATAATTGTTTTATAAGCATAAGGACTAAAGATATAAGTTCTAGAATGTTATTTGAAAATCAACAGAAACCAAATAGACCGCGAAATCCAGTTTCCTGCTAGAATGATTTAAAGCTACTATTCATCACGAAAATGAGGTAACAGAACGTAGAATTTAACCGTCAGCTGTTTCTATTTGTCCCTATATACACTGGTGGTGTAACAAAAAATATTTAAATTAAATTTTACACAGAACGTTGTGCCAAATAAATATGGCCTACTATCCGCCTAAAAATACTTTCCTTTACTCACACAGAACAGTTTCTTTTATTAATTTTTTTGTTTACAACTTTTCTGTTTACTTTATCAAATTAATTATATATTACTCTTTTGTGTATTTATTTCTTGTTTATCTATGCACTGAGCGATACCTTAGAGAACTGTAACGTTTATTATACTCCGAAAACCTTTCGAAACTATCACTTAATATAAATCTAATAAGTAAGATAAGTATTTTATTAATTTTATAAGTGAGATGTGAACAGGAATGGAAAACTTCTTCTACATTCTTACGTATAGGAAATTATCTAAACAAGGGGAGCGGAAAGGGGCAAATAATCATGAATTATTAAATTAAACTTAGGACACAAAGGTATAATATTTTAATGTTTCACAGATTGGACTTAATTATTCTCATAAAGATGTAAGGGGTACCGAACGTATTATAAAAAAGTGATGTATAAAAAACAAAAAATACAATATTTTTAATTATACAATGTGATTAAACTGGAAGGTCAATTATTATTTTCCTTGCAACCTCCTCACTGTAAAATCTATCAGTAAATAACAGATAAACAGAGGATGGGTGTATCCTAATCCTGTTGTCGAGACTGAAGTAATTAATCTGCCACAGCCGAATTGAAACGCGGGTTGGAGAACACTACCCTACTCACTGAGTTAATACTGGAAGCCTAATACTGTTATACATAAGTTAATATTAAAATTAATAATTATAGTTAAGTTAATAAAAAAAGAGTTAATACTAAGAGCCAAGATGATGAGAGAGGCATGACTGTACGCTCTGACGGGGAGCGATCTAGAATGAGAACTACCTGTACTACAAGACCTTTGTATACTGTCGGAAGGAAGCTGTCGGAAGAAAGCTGGCTCTACTCACTTCTCCCTGGGCAGAAGATATGAAGCTGTACCAGTGAGGTCTCCGGACAGGACAGAAGATAATTTATAGAAGAGCAAGCTGTGTGCACAGGTGACGCAAATTAGTTAATTGTTTTGATTGCAGTAATGGGTTGTAATCCTATGTTGCGAACAACCGTATTGCTGGGTAGGGTGACAAATAAATAATACTGGAGGCCTGAGTAATTAACCCTTTTGATTTTAAATATATTTTGTAAGCTTCAAACGACGTTTCGAGCTCCATGCTATTTTTAAATAGTAATATTCTTATCTTATCATTAAATATATTTAGTTTTGAGGAAATGTCATATAACAAATAAAAAAGAAATAGACATAAAGATCATACGAATCAATACCGTCTATAGAACTGATAACAGTAAATAGATTACTGTTTATATTATAACCCATTTATAAAGAAGGAACTAGTGAACTAACTTAATTATTATTGGTTAAAAATATTAATACATATATCTTCTGTGATAATTTTCCCAATTTAGGTCCAATTTTCACTGTCAAATGAAGACTAATTACACCACGTTACAACTAATTGCTTCATGTGATATATAATTCAAATATAACTAAAAATATAAAATAATAAACGAAAAAAATATATGTAAAAGATTGAATTAATGCAAAAGCTATACCGATTTTTAAAACCATTTTTTCATATGGTTGCAGGAAAGATTTTATTGTGAATAGAGATACAGGAATAATGGCAAGTGAATACTCACAAAATGGTCATGGTTTGCAATTTCACCTCTTGAGATATAAAGACTTCGTCAAGTTACGCAACATTGCAATTTGCCACACGTTCCCTTCGTGAAATCTGCTACTTGAGACTATGCCTAAATATAATTTATATTACTATGCCTATTTTCTGGGCTTGACTTTAGAAACAATCATTATTAGCTGATAAGTCAGCTCCACTTAATCCTAGGCATCTGCTAAATAATTTTACCGGCAAAATTTGGCTATAATATTTAATACTTTACTTAGTGAAACTTGTGGAAAGCCCAAGTAATTCATTCTTTTTATCACAAACTTGTTTCTACTTAGTTTAGCAGAACGATGTTTGCAATTGTGAGAAACAGTCATTAGAACACCTACATATCATTCCATAATTTATCTTTATTACTTTAATCAAAAAATTTAACTACAATAGAATGAAAACTTTACTGCATTTATAAAGTTAAAAAAGATAAGAGTAAACTTCACAACAAAGTTTAACTTCACCTTAGAGTTAGACATAGTTGCAAACAATTAGTCTATAAGGTAACTTGAACAGTCCTTCAAATGCTAAAGAAAAAGAAATACAATCATTTCATATTTTACTTAATTTTTTAAAGATTATAATAGAGCAATTCTTTGGAATTTCAAGAAGTTTATAAATCTTCAACTCATGATTTTATGGTTATTTTCATTATTGCTCTTAATGCAGCAATAATTGCATATCAGTTAACTAATCCTGCTATGCTAAATGAAAATTAAAAAAAAATATCGTTGCCAACTTCATTAAATTTAATATTTTCTACATTAATAGTTTCAATGGAAAATGCTTATAGAAGGAAGATGAAGAAGTATTTCATTTTTTTTTTTTTTTTTTTGGACGATGGACAAAAAATTAAGAATTCATAAATTCACATTCCACAATTTGAAGTTTGTTATTTTTTTGCTTATCACGAAAAGGTAGTTAGTACCGCTTCTAATGGATTCAAGTAAATATTTACTTTGGTGCCAGAAATAATGTGCTATTTATCGTCAAGAGAAAGCAGTGGTTCATTTCAACTCATTCATGAATCTAAACAACATTCCATTGAGTAAAACAAAACTGTTTAAATTTCCCTAGTTAAGATTTTTAAAGAAGGCTAGCTTAAAAATATGCATTTTTAAATTCTGTATTGAATTAATTCTAAATAGTTTTATCATCGGATGGTGAGGTACGAAAATGGGGAGCGAATATATTTTCAAGCCACTCACGTATTCAATAATTATATTACTAAACACAATAATATAGTTTTCCCCTAAAGATATAACTTTGAGCCACCGAATTTCGTAAAAATAACAAGTAAGTAAATCATTAATAAATCCGCTTTGTAGCCACTGATGACTAATATATTGAGGTATGTCTAAGCCTTGGCGAGAAATCACTCGTGTTTCAGGACTCCCGACAGATCGTCGAAGACCAATTTATACAGGGCAGGATCGAGGATGCAGCCCTGCGGACAACCGCTGATTATGTATGTTTCTGGGAACATCATCATTAAGCAACTGCTGGATTATGCACATTATCCTAGTCTGATAATGTGGACTAGGATTACGAAAATATAAAAATATAACTACTGATGGCCTGGAATGAAAACCTCGTATCTAAAAAAAAAACTTAAATTTATGTTAACTTACAACTTTAATATTATAGCTACTGAGAAAGATATAAGCTTTGAATCTTTCACACAGCACGAGTAAGATTTCTATATACAGAATTATTGACTCTCAAGTATTGTAAAAATACGAGCTTATCCATCAAATAATATATAAAAGTTATTTAAGTTTTTTTTTATTGAGTTACGAGGTTTTCATACAGGGCCATCGTTATATTTTTGAAGAACAGAGTACATGACTCCTTTTCGAAACGTAGCTACTATGAACTAACTAATTTAATTATTTTTTGTAGAGAAAAGATCGAGAAAAAAAAGCCATTTGAGTAGTTTGGAATTTAAACCAGTCGCCTCTACTTTTTACAGCTATTTATATTTGGAAAAATGGAAGTTCAGAGGTTCCTCTACCAATGGGTAAATAGCTATAGATCAAAACTCATCAGACCCCAACAAAAATGACATGCGAAGTGAAGGTTTTTAAACAGAAACTATTAGATCCAGAGTTCTCTAGCATATTATTATAAGCATGCATTATAACTAAAAATTAGCAAGTTTAGGACCATTCCAAAAACCCGAGTTCATACGTCATTTAAACTGTTCATTAGTATAAAAATAAACATGTTATTGGTTTTGGGCTACTATAAAATTTAGAGAAATGGACGTAACACGTTTTCTTTCCGAACGACTCATTTAAAATAGTTGAAAAAGTTAATGAAAATAAAAATTAGGAGATGTCCGGGTCACATAATGATGAATGAATTTAAAAAAAGACAAGAGAGAAAAGCTGTCAAAGACCTGGCAGACAACGAGCGATATGTGTTGCCAGAAAAGATCATACACTAAGAGCTAGGGACAATTACCTATACATATTTTTATTTTTCGTTATTTAAAAAAAGAATGAAAAAAATCAACAAATATGAAGTTTATCGATTAAATTATCTTGTGTTTATTTATTTATCTATTTTTTAAAAAAATATATCATATTTTTAAATTCACGCAAATCCTTTAAGTAAGTCATAACAAAGTGAAAAATGGACAATGAATTGTTATCCAGTAATTCTTAAATTAGTTCCAAAATAATGTTAATCGGAGCAATAAGGATCCAATAGTCTTACAGTCTAAGTAGGTATCATAGAGTGAAATACTGGCATACTCAAATATTTAAAGTAAGGAGAAGATGAGTAATTTATTACTTAATTCAGATCCAATTATATTTATTGAACGAATATCAACATTAAACATATCTCAATTCAATATTTAAATGTACTGGTTTAAAATGTTGTTTAGCTGTTCCTTTGAAGACAATACTGGGACGCCATTTGAAGTTAAAACCACAAATTAAAATTTTCAACTTTACACTTCGAGTAGAATAGGTTGGTAACTACTAAGATAATCTGCTCTTACTCGTTTTTAAACCTTTTTAGAAAATAGGTTAGTAAATGTTAAATTTACTGGAAATAATTAATTTCATGGTTTTTAAAATATAATATAACAACTTAAATTATTAGATCTCTTCACATATATCTGCATTTATTTATCAAATTTTAACTGTTACTTAAAAAAAAAAAAAATACTGTATACTTTATCACTTGACAATAACCAACAACTAAAATGAAAAATCATATATTGTAGGAAGATAGTCCGGGTGGCGGTCAATAAATGTACAAAATAGTAGAAAAAAAAAATTTAATGTTAACAAACGTTTCGGCCCATTTTGCAGGACTTCGTCAGGGCTAAATGAAAATAAGATTAAAAAATTGTAAGAAGTGATAGAACATTAAGATAAATTAACCAAAAAAATTAGGAAAAAAAATATTTGTCTACGTTTATTACTCTAATTTTGTACTTAAATTCTATCGCACCAGGCGGTATTTATTAGAAATTGGTTTCCCAGCCACCTATATTTATACTTCCTTAACTTATTATCATTTCTTTCATATACTTGAAAAAAAAAAACATTTTTTTTTTTTATTACATATTTTCTTATTTTCGCTTATATCACTTCTTACAATGTTTGTATCTTGTTTTCATTTATCCCTGACGAAGCCCTGAAAAATGGGGCGAAACGTTGGCTAGCATGAAATTGTTTTTTCTGCTACATATTTTGTACGTTATTGACGGCCACCCGGACTAACAACCTACAATCTACTTCATACGGTGATCAATTATCTCCTTCCAATATGAAAAATCTTATACAAAAATAATTTTTAATGAAGCCATTTTAATTGAATTTTAATGAAGCTTAAGAGTAGTATACACATTGAATGAAATAATGATTGATATGCTACTTACTACATCAATGGCATGTCATTTATTTCCTTCAAACAGTAATCCTGTGCATGTAAAATGCATATTATATACATCTACAACATATGCACTAATTTGTATTAACTGGGACTGGGTACTGTTGAACATCGGTTCCCAAAATGGATACCGCATTTTTCTTAAAATATAAAAAAAAAAATTAAAATTAAAATAACAATTAAACAGTGTAGTCCAGCACTGCATTTTTTGCACTTTTCTTCTCATATTTCTACAATCCCACCGCTGTACTTAGGATAATTTTAGTGGCATTTTTATTTATTTTTTAGCAGAACTAAGGTGCCACGAATTTTTTTTTTAGCCAAAAAGGGGAGGCACAATTTTTTTCAGCTCACCAAGTGCCGAGGCGAAATTTGGGAACCAATGCTGTTGCCTAAAAACCAGAAACGTGGCAGGCTGCCGCAAGCCATATCGGGACGCAAGCCATAGCTACAATATTTAATTTTCACACCGATTTTACAATTTAGAACTAGAATTAGCTTACATATTAGTAACACCATCATCTCCTTGTTTATAGTACGTTTATCACTTAGGACATTTAGTCCTAGGAATAAATACTAATAATAATATATACATAATTAAGAAATGTTGGATGTATTATTAGTAAGGAACGCAAGACCCTTGGGTTATATTGGTACTTTTTATTATTATTATTATTATTCTTTTATGTAGATACCTATTATTAATGGTTAAAAAACTTACATGTTAAACATACTATAGTATACGTAAAGTTTGTAAATTTTGTTATAAAAATGTTCGAACATAATTTTTTTTTCTCTTTCCTACACATTAAATTGTTAACTTTAAGGATAGTTTAACGCAAATTTTTTAGCAGAAGGGCCGCGAAGAAAAAAGTTGGGGGCCTGCTGCTCTGAAAATTGTATTAAAATAATTGAATTTGTTCTGAAAGGGATTGTGAATGAATTAGCAAATGAGTATCTAACTAAATAATTATTATAGAGCGTAGTTGCCTCCTTACCTTCCTACAGTAAATCATCAGTCACACCTAATATTATCCTCCCTTAAACGTCACGTACACTATAAATGTTTTATCTGTTGCAATGCTAAAGCGCTGGTAATCCTTGTAATTCATTTAAAATTCAGGCGTATCATATTTATTTCGAAATACAATACTTTACCAGAGTCCAATTGAGAACAATAATTATTATTTTATTATTGTTCTCAATTTAATAAATAATATACTTTGACTTAGGCCAAGAATGAATATTTTATCATCTAGAATTAAACCATTTTCAGTTTTCTAATTACGTAATCCAGTTCTAAATTTAGTTTAATTGGAGAAAGAGAATCGCAATGCCATAAATTTGAACTTCATAATGAAATTTAAAGATTCGGATTTATATATTTTTTTGACAGATCTTTTATTCTATAAAAATCTTATAAAAATTCTACTTAATATGTGAAATAATAATATTCGTTTTTTTACGACAATAATCCGACTGTAAATTATAATTTATATTTAATTTGTTATTATATAATTATTATTGATTACAATATGGACATTAAGGGCTAAGAGTTGTGTTTATGCTAATAGGTGTCTCAGCCCGCCGAGACACTAGATCGCTGATCCCAGGTCGCTATATTTACAGGCCACGTGACTGTGGAGGTCCTATTTTTGTACGGTCACTTCCTAGCCACAATCACATAAAGCTGATACAGTTAAAGTCAATTATTATCATAGGAGAAATTAAATTAATAATATAGTTATAACTAATAGATTGATGTTATAAATCATATTAGTTTTAAGGAGTGCTTAAAATATATT
>NW_027113424.1:511740-515132 GCF_000696795.3 Halyomorpha halys
AGATCTGTTAGCGATAATCTATTTAGAGTTTCAGTAAGGATTAATTGCTAGAAAACGACATTGATTGAATTTGAAGTATTTCTCGTAAGATATATATGTACATATAGTTAACCGTAGTTAGTTTTTTGTTAATTAATTTTTATTGTTTTTTTTATCTTTTTAGTCCTGATGAAGCCCTGCAAAGTGGGGCGAAACGTCGGACATTAAAATAGTTTTAAACTATTTGTTATTTATTTGACCGCAACCCTAATATTTATTACGCTTATATTTATTTCTCGTAAGGTTCAGCTGTTAACTCAGTAAAGTAAGGATTTTGAACTACAAATCCTTGATTTATACTTTACGATCATTTTCTTATCAACTGTATGATTTAAAATTTTAAAAATAATGAAAAAATAAATATGTATTCCAATAACCGCATCAATACCTGGATCTACCTAGCAGAGATGAACACTTTTGAACAGTTCAAATATTAAATTAGAAATGACGTTTACTCATATGACAAGGTATGTATATTAAAAAAGCCTAAATAATTCATTTAAAAAAAAAAATCAAACTTCATGCTGAAGATAATAAAAATAGATATGATAAAAAGTTTATGAGTTGTATCCGTATCAAGATTAATTGAAACAACTAATTAAAACTTTAAAAAACAAAACTTCTGTATGTTAGGTCAAGTGACATTTTGAAAAGAGAGCGAATTCAGAGATACAAAAGGTGTGAGAGGTTTGGCTAGTCTGACCTGATCCAAAACTCGGTTTCGCCCTTGAATATTTCTTTGGCTCTAACTCAAGAATCGTACTACAACATAGTTTTCATCCGATAGCATAAATTCTTAGGTAGGAAAGTGTCGTATAAAGATATTGTATGATATATATTTGATTTAATGTTAACATTATAAATTATTTTAGAATAAACAAATAAGAAATATATCACGATCGATATGGAAGAATATAATTGAGCGGCTTAGAGCCAGAACAAGTTTTGGAGAAAATCTGTATTTTTCAGAATATGCATCATTGTTTCTTGAGAAATGTATTAAATTGTCTAAAATCATTGTAAAATTCGTTGGTATTGTAAACAAAACTTTTGCGTAAGTATCAGACGAAATTTCTCGGGCTTTTTATCTTATTTTTTAATTCCAGAGATATCAATTTTTTTTCTAGGTATTATCACTATTACACACAGTTAAAAAAATTAATTTTATGTTCACATTTGTCGCTATAATATCCTTTGCAATAATGATTTGGAAAATCTTTGTAACAATCAGTATTATTATTACCTTAAAGGGAAAATCCTTGTAGGTCGACCCATTTGGATCTTTTGCGCTGTCCCTAACTTATAGGAATTTAATGCTCATTATATCCGTTGCGTTACTTTTTGTAATGTCTTTAGAATTAATTATTTCCTGGTTCAAGTATTTTAATCAGTAAAAGGCAGAGGCTTCACATACACAATGGATATACTCAGCCTTTAATCCTCTTAAGATTATGGAATCTTCCACTATCGTCATCTTCTTGAGATGAAATTTTAACGGACAATGGCTCCTGAGGAGACCTGTTATAGTTCTCAGCTCATTCCTTGTCAGGTTAAAGTAAAATTTCGTGTTCGCCTTTGGCCCATTTGTGAACAGTTTAGGTTGCTTCGTGCCACGCTTAGTAGCCCAATATGCATTCTTCTATTTTTCCCAGAAATCAATCTCCTTTCTTATTATACTAAAAGATTTCCTACAGTATGGATGGGGCCTAACAATGCTGTTTCTAATCCCTTTCTGGCTAGTTCATCTCGTTTCGCTCGCGTCTCGGTGTCCACGTTAGAGTAAGCTTGTTGCCCTTAGCAAGCTGTTTTAGGATATCGAAGTAATCACCATACATACATATAAATGTTTTATCATCATAACTACACTCAAAATAACAGCGATATTTTTTACTCGCTTCTAGGCGCTGCCACAGTTTCTAGTCAGTAATTCAGCCAGGCTAAGATTTCGGACCCGTACTATTGTAATGTCCAGTATGGTTATAAACAAGAATATTTTTGAGATAATAGAATAAGCCGAAATAATTAATTTTTCGTTTTTCAAGCAGTGTTGCAGAAATAGATTTCAAAAATGATTACTAATCTGCCCGTTTCGCTGAGTCATATAGGCCTCTTTAAGATGCTCTATGATCGCATATGACAAGCTTGCGATGAGGGTGCTGCCTCATTCTCTATGCAACCGGAACAGCTCTTAGTAAGCATTTCTTTATACTTCTAACTCTTCTCTCCTAAAATCAGTACCTTACGTTACAGTTCACCTTTGAAACCTAAAATTAGTAGCCAGAAATTATATTTTACTAAGGAAACATTATCCAAATCGCTACAAAAGAACAATGCCCAATACGCATCCAATCCTTCTAGTCTAAAATCGTTCAAACAATAGACAATGGTGCATATTGTGTTATCAACGAAACCCTTCATTATAACGTAAATATTCCATTTCTGTTTGACCTTATTGCATCCAAATTCTTAAAATTCCATCAGAATCATACTCATCATCCAAATCCTCCAGCACAATCCCATTCCCAATCTTACCATGCCTACAATCATCCTCGAAAGTTGAATCGACGGTGGCCTCTATTGGATTTCAATGGTAAGCTTTTTTACTCAAGTCCTGAGTGCCTGTGGCTCAAGTACCCTCACGCAGTCTCCAATGGCTTTCATTACAGGTGACGCGGCTGGATGGGAAAAGCTGGTTTCTCTTGGAATCCCGAAGATTGATCGGTGGTTTCCAGGCAGAATTCAAATACTATGCATAGGTATAAATGATTCGAAATGACTTTATTTTACTTAACTTAAGTTTTTTATCTTTACTGTTATTATTACATTAATTTAATTTTTATATATAAAATTACTTTATTTATATATTTAGTAACTATATGTTCTATGAATGGATCTTAGACCATCAATACTCATTGCGCATGAATGTGAAAAATTGTATTATTTTCTCAAGAAAAACTTTAAACTAAATTCTTGAGGCTCTGTGATTATGAACCTGATATATCCTTTCCGGTGCGGAAAAAGCCATGAATCTCCGAGCCAAGATAAATTCAAATAAAAAAACAACTGAACAAATTTAACTGAGGAATGAAAGTAAAAATATCTACAATTAAGTAATTAAATAAACTAACCTTCATAAGAAATAAATATATGTTGGTACTTCCCAAAAAACCTTTTCCAAATTTATGGTGTTAAAATAAAAAATAAAATGTTAACTTCTTAAATTAACCAATTTAGAATTTCAAAGGATGAAAATATCAAGATCCACTTAATTATTAATTTAAGTAAGCACTTAATGTCCCTTTCTCTGATAATGTCTCGCACAACCAAATAAAGATTATTGATAATCGGCAGTA
>NW_027113424.1:515472-523398 GCF_000696795.3 Halyomorpha halys
TTAATTTGTACCAAATCAAACTTACTAAATTATTTTAAATTTAAATCATGCATCATAAAAATGAGATTTACATCATCAATTATAAGAAAAAAAAAGCATAAAAATAAAAAAAACTCATACAATTGTATAAACAATAAAAAAAAAAAAAATCTATTAAATTCACTTTACTAAATTCTACACTGAGTTTTGGTAAAAAAAATTAATCTAAGCTTTTTTTTTTTGTTTATGTTTGTTAAAAATGAAGCCTCTTATTCAGGTGTCAACGTCAACTCTTCCTCCCTTTCCGTTCAGTATTTTTTGCATCTAAATGGAACGTGGCGTGGATCTTGTGAAACTTTACAGTTACTATTTGTCTTGATTTTCATGAGGATGAAGCATTTTCGTGGGCAACCATGAATTGTCCGTAATCTTATTCGATAATAAAATATACCACATCGTTTTTGAGTCCCAGGTAAGGTAACCTAAGGTACAAGGCTTACTGTTATTAAGCTGGCTGGACTTATCTATTTTATAGATTATTTATATTGTAATATGTACTGAAATTCTGTTTCCGTGGACTGCTCTTAATTGTTTGGACGAGGAGCCTGAGTATGTAGGAGTATATGTACGTTGACATTATTGAATGGCCAAGTTCAGCACTGAGAATACTGAAATTTGTTATTTGTAAATAAATTTTCTATTAATTGCTTTAATTTGTAGCTAAACATCTTGATTGTAGTAAAACCTAAAACTAGCTATGGAAAATCTTATTGTTTCTAAATTCATAACGACTTTGAACAACGGAATTCACATTGTATCGGGGGAATATTCAGGATTTGTATAGAGGAAGACTTGGCAGCAACGATAAGGAAAATACGGTTAAGATTCTAAGAATGTATTATTAGAATGGACACAGCATTGATGAAAAGACAAATAGTTAATGATATACACAACATGAAGAAGAAGAGGGAAGATGGTACACTAAGCAGATGAAGGACAAACCAAAGAGAAATAAATTTACAGATAGAGAATAGCAAGATAGCAACCAACTCAAAGAAAGACTTTTAAACAAAAAGCTGTCTTTTTCACTTTTTGTCTGCAACGCCATCACTACCTAATGGTCCACTGGCCAACGAACAAGTTCTTCCCCCACTGACTCCTGTGAACATTAAATTAAAACAAATCAAGAGTATTAATCGAGGTCAACAATTGCTTCAAGAACGAATGTGCAGTTTATCAACGAAGGTGAAAGTAAATGATGCTATTAAAAAAGTAGACTTTCAAATAGTAATTAATAATTATGCTTATAAATGTTAAATATTATTTTTAATTGGTTTTTTACTTTTGGAATACTAAATAAGATAATGATTACTCATGTTGTTTATTTCTTAATTAATGATTTCAATAAATCTTTTGAGGTTAAAAACTTCCGAAAGTTGAATATATTTTATTCTGTATTTTCTTTTTTGTCGTACAACGTCTCGGGACTTATGCCCCATATTCATGCATCCTAATACACCTACAAATAAGTATTTGTAATTCATGTAATTATATTTACCTCATAATCGTCAAACTTTTAATTTCACTATGGAAATCATATCAACATTAAAACATGGTTGAAAACAATTTTTTTACACTGTTTTAATTCATTATCATTAATTATTTGTGCATTCTTCTCTATCTGTAGCACAAACATTGCTCTAAATTGTATTCTACCTCTTTGGACCTTACCTCATGTCCAGTGTACTATTTGGTTATCTACCTATTTATTTGTCCCACATTATCTGTTGTGTAATTTAAATTAAACTTTATGATTTGACTATTCTAAGCTCAGTTATTTCTTCTGATTTTTATGTTTAAATGTTTAATCAGTTTACAATGTTATAATACCGGCGTAATGTGTATTTAATTTTTTTAGTGTTAGTTTTGTAGTTTACTATATGTCTTTGATGTTTTTGGTTGTATGTATAGCTTCCAGAAACTATATCTATTATTGTGGGGTTTTCAAACTTGAAATTGTGGTTCAATGTTATGCTGTGGTAGGCCAGTGCTGTGCAGTTAGTACAAGAGCTGGGAAGAAAAAAAGGCAGTTATCTCATCCCAATTTTTGATTACTTTAATGAAAACTATATATAATTACTATTAAAAATTGATGAGTCTGCCAAGTATAGGTAGGGGGGATAAAAAATGGCGGCTGTTTAAAAACCTTAAAAAAACACTAATTTTTCATTCGGAGCTCTATATCTTAAAAACTAACAACAACAATAGAAAATCTAAGAGAAAATTATTTAAAGAAGAGTAAATTTGCTGAAATATTAGCCCTAAAAGAGGTATTTACGTCCAATAGTTCTCGATATATAGCTTTTAAAAAAGCAAAATTTCTTAAAAATCAACTGAAAGATTAGTTAAAGTTAGTTAATTTATTTTGAGAAATCTATATCTCAGGAACTATGCGACGTACAGATGCCTATTATCACTCAAATTAAAGCTAGTTTAATGGACTATAAAGAAATTTATGAACTTTACCTTCGTAGGAATAGTAGTTTTCATGATATTAGCTTAAATAAATTGATTTATAGTTGTTCGGACAATAAGGTTGATTTATGAAAAACTTCATTTCAGAAACCATTACTAACCTAAACTATTACTACTACGAAGATAAGCATCATAAACTACTTTATAGCTCATTAAACTAGCTTTAATTTGAGTGCTTATAGACATCTGTACGTCAAATAGTTTTTGAGATATAATTTTTTTCAAAATAAATTCACTAACTACTGATCTTTCAGTACGTTCCGTAGAACATTTTTATGAAATGTTGCTTTTTAAAAAGCTATATCTCGAAAACTATTTAACGTAAATAACTCTATTAGGGCTCATATTTTAGCAAATTTACTCTTCTTTAAATGACGCTCTCTTAGGTTTTCTTGTGTTGTTCCTACTATTTAAGATATAGGGCTCCGAATGAAAAATTAGTTTTTTTTATCGCTTTGAAATAGCCGCCATTTTTTATTCCTCCTATCTATACTTGGCAGACTCATCAATTTTGACTATTAATTATACATAGTTTTCATTAAAGTAATTAAATATTGGGGTGAGATAACTGCCTTTTTTCTCCTCTTAGGCTCTTGTACTAAATGAGAATTGTTGTTAAAATGAATTATTATTTGTTGGTTTATTAAGGTACAACGTATATGTGACATTAGTCCCAAAACGTTGTACAACAAAAAAGAAAATATATAATGAAATATATTAACTTTCGGAAGTTTTAACCTCAAAATAATAGTTGTTCAAATAATGAAGTTTCTTATTGGGATGGCCTCTATAATCGAAACTGACTGATTCCACCACTTGGTTATGGACCAAAAAAGAGAGAGCGAAAGGAAGGAAAAAAGGCAATTACACTTGGAAAGAATGAAGAAAATGTAAAAAATGATGATAAGAAGAAAATAAGCCTCTGCATTTAGGCTGCACCGTAAGGGGAAAAATAGATATTTTTTTTTAGCCTAAGCATCCGCGTTAGCACAAAACACGGACCAATTTTTTTTTAAAAGTTAAATTTGTTTTGTGAAAGAAAAATATCGCAACTCACATAATTTATAGTAAGCAGTTAGAGATGGTAACTATAAACTTGATCCATAAATTTTAGTTTTTGTAGAAGTAAGTTCAGACGATAAATTAAACAGCACTGTATTAAAACCTGTATCTTCTATTCTTTGAGGATCTAATCCGCGATCTATTAACATTAGGTATTCTTTTTTGATACTGCACAAAACTTTGCTAACGTTTCTCATGGATCCCACTACACTGCGCACACTAATCCGACAAGTCTATCTGAACAGTTATTTTACTATAAATTATTTTAATTCAACGGAGTTCATAACTGGTGAGCATAACCAAATGAATGCATCCAAAAGCTGCCTCATAAATCTAAAAATACCTGGAGTCTAATCCAGTCCTAGCGTAAATACAGACCATCCTGACAAGGTAGCCCCAAACTTCTGGTATTAACACCCAATAGATTCTCGGAGAAAGGTGTATTTTTATTTAAAAGTTTTAGAATTTCACGTTTTAAAAATAAATTTATATAAATAGAATTCAATGCAACTGGAATTTTCAAGTTCTATAAATTTACTGTACTTTGGTATAGATAATGTTGAAAGAATATTTATCTTTGGTCTGTTTTCAATTATATAATAGTTTCACTTTTTTAGCATTAATTAGTTTAACATTTTTGTTTATTGGTTTTATTTGTGCCCGTATTCAATTTTTTTTTTTTACATAGTTTTAAATTCATAAACTGAGTTCTTAGAATTAAAAATGATCTCTCATAGTATTAATTGCATATATATTATCATTACATGTTATAAGTTTCTTTAATACACTAAAATAATATTCCTGCATGATGAATTAATATCATTAGTTTTTTTTTTTAAATATCAATAAGTTATAGCTTATATATTATATATGTATTTTAATAAGTTATATATTTGGTAAGTGCCATATGCGTACTGAGAGTAGAAGTATCTTTTTTAGTTTAGGCGTAAGTCCTAAACAGCCCCAAAGCGGAACGTAATGATTCATTTTTTGGGGCCTAATAAAGATAATAATATCTTCCCCGAAAGAAGAGAGGTAAGGAAGAAAATAGTGCACCTAACGAGATCATAAATCATGAGAAATGACATCTCTTTTTGTTTTAAATTCTACATTTAAATCTTATGTTACCAATTGCATGGAAAACTGAAATATTTATAACTCAGCATTTTTGCCCAGGGATGTAATTCTCAGCTGTTTTAAGTATGACAAAGATTAACTGATAATAATCTCAATTACAAAATTTTAATCCCTCAGTTATGAGACCAGTGTTGGAAGCAACAATGGAGTCTGAAGCCATGAAGATTCGAATCCGGCTGTTACTGGTAGACTTTTATTTCTCTGGGGAAAAACGAATTAAACCCCGACTTTCTCACTCTGTTGGGGAAAGATTGGCAACTTAAAAGTATAAAAACCCGTTTTTCCTCATTCTTTGGGAATATAAAAATGTTAGATAAGGTAAACAAACGTTCATTTCGTAAATGTTTATAATTATAAAATTTGACACCAACTTATTGGCTGAATAAATAAGATTTAAAAAATGGTAGGAATATAAGATTATATATGGAAAATACATAAACAAGATATTTTTCCTACTATTCAAATGCCACATAAACATATTTAAATGATATTTGTAAGCACTATTTTCATCCCCTCTCCCTTAAGATTAATTCCAGGCAAATAGGCCAATGTTCACATATTTATCTAATTCTACACTGATCTATCTCCATGTTATATTCGTTGTTATACCACACTTATCCTATAATTTTAACTACTTGTTTTTTCGTTTTACCTTATTTGCAGTTACTTTAATTAATTATTTTTCCAGTGATATATTTTCATTTGTGTTAGTCAGTATTATATTCATTATTAATGTTTATTCCATTCATTCTTTGATTTTGTTTATTTTTTAAATATTTTTAAGTAATACCTTTGTATAATCTATTGTATGTAATTTTGCAGCTCTCCCACACTTTACAATGTTTCTACCTTGTTTATATAACTTTCTCTATTTACTCATGCAGATCTACTATACTTTACAATGTTTGTATCACGTTTATATAATACCTATATGCAATCATACAGCCATACTATACTTTACAATGATTGCTTTGTTTTTTTAGATAATTTTCTATTAGTAATCATATCGCCCTACTCTACATACGTTGTTTGTTTCATGTTTATATATTATTCTATAAGTAACCAAACAGCCCTCACCATACTTTATAATTAATTATTTTATATATTCTTGATTGAGAGTGGTTTAGTTTATTCTTAATTTAAAACAAATTTAAATCATGCATCAAAAAAATGAGATTTACATCATCAATTATAAGAAAAAAAGCGTACAAAAAAAAAATCATACAATTGTATAAATAATAAAAAAAAAAAATTATATTAAATTCACTTTACTAAATTCTACACTGAGTTTTTGTAAAAAAACTAATCTAAGCTTTTCATCTTTTGTTAAAAATGAAGACTCTTATTCGGGTGTCAACGTCAACTCTTCCTCCCTTTCCGTTCAGTATTTTTTGCATCTAAATAGAACGTGGCGTGGATCTTGTGAAACTTTACAGTAACAATTTGTCTTGATTTTCATGAGGATGAAGCATTTTCGTGGGCAACCATGAATTGTCCGTAATCTTATTTGATAATAAAATATACCACATCGTTTTTGAGTCCCAGGTAAGGTAACCTAAGATACAAAGCTTACTGTTATTAAGCTGGCTGGACTTATCTATTTTATAGATTATTTATATTATAATTAATTATTTTATATATTCTTGATTGAGAGTGGTTTAGTTTATTCTTAATTTAAAACAAATTTGATCCTTTTTTTCTCTCAACCTTTATTTTTTACAATTTTTCTAACGTTTCGACCCAACTGTTGAAGGTAGGTTCTGTTTTTAAGTTGCAAATGTAAATGAAGGAAAGAAGAAAAGTGTTTTGTAAAAGTTTAAATCTAAGAAAAAATTTTTTAGAAAAGGTTATATGGGACAAAGGCAATTAGCCTCCATTTTTATGATTTGAAAAAGGAAATGACATTAATATGAAGGTATCCTTGAGAATAGCCTGAGGGTCGAAACGTTGGAAAAATTGTAAAAAATAAAGGTTGAGAGAAAGGATCAAATTTGTTTTAAATTAAGAATACTTTATAATGTTTGTTTGGCTTTATATAATTTTCTATTAGTAATCATAAATCCCTACCCTACTTTACAATGTTTATATTATACTCATATAATATTCTATATGTAATAATACAGCCCTATTATAATTTACGATGTTCATATTTTGTTTAATGAGGCCACTTGCCTTTTTTTTTTTTTCATGCCGTTTTTCAATTTCAGGCGCTTTTTAAATATTGCTCGATTAAATTATGTTAAAGTCTCCTCTTCCTGTTTTAAGCAAATATTTCAAAAGTGATATAGGACCGTCTCTCAACGGGGGTCTTAGCGGGGCGGGTCCGGCGGGGAAGGATTGCACTTTTTGTGATATGATCTTTTGTGAGATTGTGACATGTCGTACATCGACCAATACACTCGCTACAATTGATTGTTTAAAAAGTCAGATAAGTAAGGCTACCACGGAGAGCGGGAGTGGAGGATTCAATCTTCAAAATCTAGGTTACTTATAAATATATTTTACTCCTTTTTTTTTAATCCAACACCCATCCCATCATATCCATATACTTAAAATAACAATCCATATACGTATAATTTAACAAGGGAATGTAAACCTTTAACAAACCTGAGAAAAATGCTTACAGATTATTTCATATTCAAATTAAAAATATAAAATAAAAATAATAAACATCATAATTTTATAGGCTGATAGAAACATGGAGAAAAATCTGATGGTAGAGCTATACATAGATAAGACACAGTTAAGGGGGTTGGGAGAAGAAATCGGAGAGCTGTGTTGTATTGATTGGAAGCAATCACCGCTGCCTGGATGGCTGGTTAACATCATTTACTGCCCGTTAGCAACGCCCCTTCTCCAGTTTACCCTGCCTGTTTGCCCCGCTATTGAGCAATGAGGAAGGATTGGAGATGGTCCAGTTGTCAACTGGTGTTATTGGATATTGGCTTCAACTGAGTACTTAATACGCTGATTTTAAGCATTGGTAACTCCTTCAAGTGGACTGCCAATATTAGGATTTTTTTAATATTTCCTCGCATTAAAAAAAAATAGAACATCGCCGTTGTCAAAGTGGCATAATTTCAAATTATTCTATCGAGTATTGTCGCATTATTATTACAAGGTTTATAATACATTTTAACCTACTTTAATTTTTCTTCTCAATGCCAAAAAGATGAAACTTAATGTGAAACTAATTAAAAATGTGTTTTTTTT
>NW_027113424.1:524688-550302 GCF_000696795.3 Halyomorpha halys
GATGGACCTTATTATTGTCATGTAGATCAGTCTTTTGTAATGAGTTGGAAGTTTAGACCGTTTGTCTAGTAAGTGCTGTAATAGTCGGAATCTGCAGGGGTAAGAGCCACATTATTAAAGTAGACTGTTGGGCAGTAGGCACGTTTACGACGAAGAGTAAAGGTGATTTGATGGGATTTGTTGGATTTATTTTTATCCTCCGACTTCGATACCATTCTTCGAGGGTTGTGATATGGGATTCTAGAGAGTTTGGGATGCAATCAAAGGGTTATTACTAACTGTGAGTACACATGTGTCATCAGCATACGTGGTTAGGATAGTGTTAGGAGTTGTTGGGATGTCAGCTGTATAGACGGTGTAGAGGATGGTAACGAGGATACTACCTTGAGGAACACCAGCGGAATTAAAAATGTAAAATGATTATTAATTGACGTCAAACTGATCGAAATAGGAAATTAGCTGCTAGCTAATGTTAAAACACAATAAATACGATTCTTTCATAAATTTTCAGATACGCCACTTTAGATTTGATTATATTATATAGTATATTATTATATTATATAGAACAGGATAGTTGGCCGTATGAAATAGATTGTGGAAAGATAGTCCCGGTGGCGGTTAATAATGGTATGAAAGTAGTAGAAAAAAAACTATTTATTGTTAACTAACGTTTTGCCCCACTTTCAGGGCTATCAGATTGAAACACAGGAGACAAAAAGCAACTCAGTTGTCATATTTGTATTAATCAGACAGCCCTGACGGAGTCTTGCAAAGTGTGGCGTTAACAATAAATAGTTTTTTCTACTACTTTGATACCATTATTGACCGTCGCCCGGACTATCTTCCAACAATTTTAAAATATAGATTAAATCTTGTTACGACTTGTTTTTTGTTACCATTTATTTTTTAATTGAGTCTATGAAAACATTTTGTAGATGCTTTCTATGTATCACAACAATATTATATGGGAAGAGGGCAGATAAAGTGATTTCAATATACCATATTATAATTTTAACTTCAATAATGCCGTTATAAATTACACGAAAGATACTACCGAGTGGTCTTCTGAGGTATCCTGTTCAACAATATCAGAATAAAAATGTACAATACATTGAAATATAAATATATAAACATTTTAAATTGAAGCCATTTTATCATAATTCATTCTGACTAGAGGATTGATTACATTGTACAATAATATGATTGAAAACGAAGGTGTACATCAATAAGAGAAAAATAAAAGAGACTGGATCAAGGAAAGTGCAAAAGGTACTAACAATTCAATACTCTAATTCGTTTTTAAAACTAGTAAATTGTAGAGTGCTACCAATGGGTAGTTTCTTTACACGCCTGTAACACTCCAATTTAACTCAGATCAAATTTACTAAATGTATTATAATGTGCAGTTGTAAATAGCAATAAATAAGTAGAAAACTAGTAAATTTAACTATGTTTCAGTGAGAATAAAGGGACACTGTGAGATTTTGTTTAGACCTATTTTGTTTTAAATTGAAAACGCTATACTTTTCCAATAATTCAATAGACACTAGTATACTATTAAAGTATACCCTAAAATTCTACAGGATAATTATATTTAGGGTTATGATGTTTTTCCCTAACAGCATTAAAATCATAATATTTTTATTAAGCAGACGGCCTCCAAAATTAGGAACACGACGAATACATACCTAAACCATTATGAAATATTCTTATTAATTAACCTCAACGCCCTACAGAAAACGCCCACGTCGACTTCCAAGTCCCATATTTTCCCATAATAGAGATATGTCTTTTAAGATCTATTCACATACCCACACAAAATCATTAACCCGTAACACCATCTTAAGCGGGCTTATAAAGTAGTAGTTTGGAATATGAATTTCATCTCACCATAAATAGAATCACATTTACTAATAATTTCAAGTGGAAAAAATGAGTTTTTTTTTTTTAATCAAAAGTCGATATAACCAATTCTGGAAAGTAATTATTTTTAAAAAATATTGTGAAAGCATCTCATGTTTATAAGTTAAATTTTTATTGAAAAGGTTGATTCGTATCAATTATTTGACACAGAAAAATTTAAATTGTGAAACAAACTGAATAAGTATTTTAGAATATTAATTTTTCAAAAAAAAATTACATTTCAGAAGTTGATATTCTAATTTTTGACAGAAAACTCTTTTGGTATTAGTGTTTGCCATCTGAGGTCATTAAAGGAATAATCTACAAGGCCATCTTTTATGAAGAATGGTCTCTGTGGCACAGAATATTTAAAAGGTATTACAATTGATAATGAACCATACAGCCATCATATATCGTCATAATAGCGTCATCATGATGGAATAGACGTAATGATTCAAGTCATAATTATTCATTTGAAAAATTTAAAATAAATGACCCACGCAACTGGCATAGTCGTTATGATACATTTATAAATTAAAGATATTTTCGAATGAAATTATTTTAAAGGCATTTAACAATAATACTTCAATAAGTATAACAATTTTTTTTGTATCCCCTTTTTGTTTCTGACTATATGTTAAGTTTATATTTCACACTCTCAGAACTATGTCACCTGGTAAAAAAATGTGCTTGATTTTACAGTCGTCGAATTCTGTCTTTGATATCCCTTCGTTAAATGCACTCTTGTATTCCCAGTAAATATTGATATTTCCATTCATCGAAAACAGTAACTAATAATTATTAAGGTTAACGATGATAAGTGTTGACTTCTAAGGATTTCTTGAGAAGCATAAACTATGACTATTTATAAAAAAGATAACACTTTTCTTAAATTATTTAACGATCAAATAAACTAAAATAGAAACTACAGAAAACTAAAAAATACAATGGTTAAGCATGAAACTATCAATATCTACATAATTTCAGGTCCTAATCCAAAATGGAATGGTGGCAGCTGTGGAAATTGGGATTACAGTAGTAGAAAGATAACATTATACGCTGAAATTGTCGGTCACTTGGTAAACTGTTGACCCAGTTGAAAATACGCCAAGACCGGGGGAACTACGCGCTGTGTTGAGGACCTCTCAACTTTTCGTCGTTTTAACTCTCTTATTCTGAGAGCACTCTTTGGACAACATAATAATTTCATTTTTTTTTTTAATATCTTTATTGAAATTTACAACTGTATATTATATAATACATTCAGTAAATTTGATCTAAAGTTAAAATTAGTTACATGCGTGTAGAGAAACTACCTATTAGTAGCACTCTAATGACATTTTACATTAGCAGGTTTCGTGGCCATCTTCTTTTCAGGCGCCTCGGAGGATTGTCAGGAATGGAAGAGGATGCAAGATTAGAAACTAGGGGGTTGGAGCGGTTAGGGAGTTTATAATGGAAGGAGTGATATCTGGTTCGGGCTAGATCGGTTACATAGGGAACATTAAGATCTTTATGTATGATTATCATAAAAATTAATTTCAAAATTGATAAAATTATGAATAAATTTTGTTTAAAAAAATGTTTCAAGCATTAATAGTCGTTCTTCTATCTTGTTGGTTTTTTGTAGTCAACTACAATGTTTTTAACTAAGTAACACGGTATAAATAAGTTTAACTGGTTTAATACACAAACTATAAAAATTGGAATGAATTTTGAGTTTTCAACATAACTTCAAAAGTGTAATATGAATAATAGAGATTTTTCATAATATTTAAAACATTAATATCAAAATAACAAAAAGTCTTGAATAAATTTATGGAAATTTCCAGATAACTAGCTGTAAATAATTTAGCTTAAATTGCAATTTGATAACTTAAATCAAAATGGAAATTAGTAAACAAAATATGTAAATAATTTAAATAGTAATTCAAAATATACAAAAATTATAGTTTTATTTATTTACGGTTTATGTATCATTATTTGAACTCCAAACACAGGTTTAAGGTAATAATTTTTGTTTGTTTTATTACTCTTGTAGTTTAACAGAACATAAAAATAAAATATACGATAGTATTGTTATTACTACTTTAGAATTTTTATTCTACGCTTTATGATTAAAATAATTTAATTACATGTTCATGTAAACTAGAATTAATCAGAATCATTGAATTAAAGTTGTTGAAGATTTATAGTACCTATTGTAACTGAATAGGTTATAATTTAGCCAAAACCATTAACAATTTGATAAATAAAATGAAAAAAAAAATTGAAATTTTATAAAACATCTTTACTATAATACTTTTATCTCGTAGATGATTTTTAGGAGAATAAATTAGCAAAATTAAATTAAAATAAAAGCAAGTAGTGGAAAAAAGTATTTAAAAAATAACTTTCATAACCTAAAATAATTTTATTGAACTGAATTCGTTGAAGAATCATGGTATCTAACGTAAAAGAATAGGTCATAATTTTATGAGCTATCTTTTCTATTATAACGTTGGAAAATAAATAGTTGTAAACTATTTTTGTTTCACTTTTGGCCGCAACCCTGACCATCTTCATATATATCAATTTTTATGGTCAACTATATGTACATATATACTTTTCTATTATATTTTTATCACTTGCGTAACCTAAGACAATTTTCTTTTAAACATTTATTTCGGTTTGATTTTTAGTTTCCTTTTTAAAAATAGTTTCTAATAACCCATTAATTGTATCCCAAAATCTCCAATCCCATATCACAGCCCTCGAAGATTGGTGTCGTAATTGGATGATTAAGATAAATTCCAACAAATCCCATCAAATCACCTTTACCCTTCGTCGTAAACCTACTGACTGCCCAACAGTTTCATTTAATGATGTTACTCTTACTCTTACCCCTGTCGAACAGATCCGCTACCTTGGACTACATTTGGACATGCGATTAACCTGGAATCCTCACACCTGACTGAAAAGACAGGAAACTGCACGTCGATTTCGACTATTACAGCACTTACTAGACAAACTGTCTAAACTTCCAACACATTACAAAAGTATCATGTAGATCAGGACTGTAATAAGGCAAATCTGGACATATGGAGTTGAGCTTTGGGGCTCCACTAAACCTTCGAATTCCTCTCGTATTCATTCCTTACAATCCAAAATCCTTCGTAAAATCCTCAATGCTCCTTACTTTGTCACAAATAAAATCATACATAAAGACTTCAATGTTCCCTATGTAACCGATCTAGCCCGAACCAGATATCACTCCTTCCATTATAAACTCTCTAACCACTCAAACCCCCTAGTTTCTAAACTTGCATCCTCATCCATTCCTGACAATCCCCGAGGCGCCTGAAAAGAAGATGGCCACGAGACCAACTAATGTAAAATGTCATTAGAGTGCTACCAATGGGTAGTTTCTCTACACGCCTGTAACACTCCAATTTAACTTAGATCAGATTTACTAAATGTATTATAATGTACAGTTGTAAATAGCAATAAATAAATATTAAAATAAAATAAAAAAATAGTTTCTTACATTTTTCTACATTACTTCGTAATTCAAATATATTTAAAAGAAAAAAAAACTATCTACTGTGTCCGTTTCTCTTAGACCCCTAAATATATATATGTATATATACTTTTTTTTTCTGTTCGCTCCACAGACTTTAGATCTTTGGCAGTTGCACCAGTCCATGCTGCATGCAGTTCTTTTGCGTTTTTGTTGATTCTGTCTACCCATCTGGGTCCTGTTTCATAATAAAGTACAAACTAATACTATTAGTTTTGTCGATTTAACTTAATACAATTACACTAGGGGTATTCATGATGTTGTGTTAAATGTTATATGTTTTACCATGTTAAATGTTATAACTATAGGATTGTGAGCAGCCCTATTTGAAGTCATGTTAAACGTTAAATGCATAAGAGTCCCTAGCGGATTTTCTCAGCAACTTGTTGTATAAGCTTTTATGTTTATAACCTTCCTTCCAGACCCTTATGTTATTGTTTACTTCTTTTACTTGTTGTTACTTATTTAAGTAATTAATTAAAACATGCCTAGAGTGAGTGAAAAGTGGAATTTGTGTGAAAGTTTAGCTTATGAGTGTCTTATTGATCTTCAAACTTGTGAAGAAGAGAATGAAGATGAGCTAATTGACAACTGTATTGAAAGTCACAACAACTAATATGGCGGCGATCTCAACTGGTCTATTGTGTGACGTCATTCTCGATTTAACTGACCAAGTACAGACTCTCAGCCATGTTAAATGTTATTTCGTTTTACCATGGCAAAAGAAGGCAATTTTTTTCGATTTAACACGAGTTTTTCCATTTAACACGCTTTAACATAGATCATGAATACCCCTACTGACTTGTACAATAGTAACTTGTACTTTAGTACTTTTTAATTCATGTAATATCACTAATAGTCCACCCTATTATGAAAAAAAATAAGTATTAGTGTAATGGTTTTTGGCTTCCCACGTAGCAATATACTGGCATTTACTGTCGTAAAGAGGCATTCTAATGGACTACTAATATATTTACATTTTACAAGCATTATTAATATAATTATCTGTTTATATTACAACCATATGTATCATGTTTGTAATAAATATGGTTGACAGGGCAACCTGTTAGATCAATCAGATAACATAAATTATAAATGTCACGATTCGCTGCGATATTAAAGATGTCGCGTGTAGCGATACTTCTCTGATATTATCAACAGAGTATCATCCATAAAAGAGACACTTATCCAAGCAAATAAAACCGGGTTTTAAGTTAGTAAATCACCTAAATTAATAACGTTTATATCCTATTATCCAAATACTTTACTTTACTATAATATAGTGAAAAATATCAGGTAAAGTATAATCTGAGAAATTATTATAATGGGTTATTATTATTAAATTATCAATCTATACATCTTAATATTTATTCATATATCTGGGCTATTTTCTACTATTTGTTAAAAGCAGTTTTGCTTTGTTGATCGACTGTATGGTTTACCAATACAGATTGCACTGTTGGCCCACAGTGTAACGAAGTAAGGAGTAAAATGAAAAGAAATCAATAACCACGAATTATTTTTAAATAAAAATTAATTTCCAATTAAAACAACATAACAATATTATAATAATTAATAGCTACTTATGAACTATAGTAATTTAGAAATTGTATTTAATACATAATTATTAATAATATAATAGATATTACTAAAAGTAGTAAAAATATAAATATAATGTATAATACAGTAACAATTTGGCAACAATAAATTATGATCATAGCAGTATAATATTCCAATGGGAGAACAATATTTTTATGATATTCAATGAATTATGAATCTATTGAATGGTTAAATTATATTTCCTCTAATACACAGAGCTGAATATACATATTAGCCTTAAAAAAATTGAGAGACAGTCAAGAGAATTTCAGAAAAAAAAAAGGTCAAATATTGTGAAGGAAAAAAGGAATAGTTTTAATATGATTTCCTAATTGCTGATTAGAAGAATTGTTATATCTTCAACCAGAGAGGACAAATCTGATTATCTGTCTGAAACAAACTTAAAGGACGCTAGTTTACAATATCACAACTGCGTTTTTATTTTTATCCCATTTTATTCCTAAAATAGTTTCTTAATGTGACTAGAGGATTTGAAATTAAATATTAAAAAAAATCTATTGAATTATCAAGTATGGGAAAATTAAATTTCCTCTAATACATAAAATGTATGCTTTAAAAACTTGAAAAGGATTCTAAGGAGGTTTTTGTTTAATGGAAAATCACAAATTTAAATTTAGAAATAGAGATCAGTTATAGTGAAGAATAACTTAAATTGAATAAAAAGAAAGTATTTACCCATCACCAATTATTAGTTGTTGAAAATAGTTTTAATATTGTTTTCTTCGGATTGTATCGGTATGAAACGAGTTTCGAGGACGCTATCTTGTTTACAACACCACAACTGCGTTTTAGATCGAAATAAGAATACTGTTTATCATTTTTATCCGCTTCTAATTCCAAATATAGTTTCTTAACGCAACTATAGGATTTGAAATTAAATATAAGCAAACAACAATTCATCTTTACGTCTTTAAAAACATATAGTATAATTGTTATATAAAAAATAATGGTAACTATTTATTAATTGCCCATATTTTGAATTACATTTTAGGTATTTATCAGGTCCCCTATAGTTCTGGGCTGGAGATCTAAATAGATAGCTGTCTAAACAATCGAATTTTTTTTTTTTCTGTTTGCAGCTTTAGAGCACTTGCTCGGCCTCCACTGGCTCACTACCAGTGATGCGGCGAGAGGAGTGCGCTGGGATCCTCAGGTCGATTGTGTAAATATTGTATATAAGAGTGTAAATGTAACTAGAGATTATATTTTTTTTTCATACAGATAGTTTGATTATGTTCATTTTGTTTATCCTTCTATTTGTATATATTTTAAGAGATTTTTTTTCCATTCATTTATGTATTTGTATTCTTATTTTATTTTATTTTAGTATGAATGTGATCATTCATCACTATTACCTATTGCCCACATCTGTGTGCCAAATTGTAATATCTATCAATAAATAAAAAGTATTTAAAAAAAAAAAAAAATTTACGGAGACCTAATATTTATTAGGATGACAGATTTATAACTTTCAATAGTTAGGGTTAATTAATAACTACAAAAGTTGAACAAATTAGCTTAAATAAATTATATACTTTTATGACTATATGACACCGTGGTTTTTCAATAAATATTTTGACTTTCATACGTTACTTTTAATAGTTACTAACGTTATCAGTTCTGTTATCATCTATGATTTATTTTTGATTTTAAAACAAACGAATAGAGCTGGAGGTAAGAATGGTAATATTAGAAAAATTAATTTATATAAAATATTCTCTAACATCAAAATATCATGAGAAGCTGTGAATCATTTGGAGTGATAATAAAGCACTAAATGGCTGACGAAGCAGCTTGGGCTGTGATAACAAATGCTGAAATGGACAGAGGTTAGTGCCACATGCCTGCCGCGGTCGATAGGGATTTGCATACGTGATTAATACGCAAAAATCACACGGAATAATAGCATGCCAGTGGGAGTAATGGCCGCAGCTAGGGTCTCTAATCTAATGTGGAAATTCCTCCATTATAAGGTCTTTAATGAGTTCCATCATGGGCTAGAATTGCAGTTTTTATTACTTCACTGTCAGATTTCATATTATTATTATTTATTCGTTGTATCAGCGGTCACTTTAAGTTGAAGTGTAACATAAAATTTGTTGATCGATAGTTAAGTGACCACTTTTGACAATAAAAATAAGTATGAGTCCTTTTGGTTTACCCGTTTATTTACATTTCAGTATTTGTAATTACATTGGTATTTTATATTAAATAAATAGAAGGTCGGGAAGATAAAACAAGGAGCAGTAAACACATAAAAATAATGTAATGATTATGTCGCTTCAATTGAAAAAAATCTAACCACAGCTTTGATCATGCGCTGGAATAACGTTGTAAGTTGCAATTATCAAATTGTGCAGGACAGGTCAAATAATCTGCAACACTTATTTGTTTTATTAATGATCTCCTTTGTGTCAAATACAACGTTATATACAAACTTCTAGCAATAATGTCATTGAATCATAAACTGTATTATTGCTTATGTAACAATTAATTATTTATAAAATTAAAGAAAATAATGTAATGGATTATTCTACCCCATGATTCAATTAATGCTTTATAATACATTATTACCAAATAGTCCTCAACATCAAATTTCTCTAGAACAACAGGTTTAATTTTTTTTTAAATTTAAATAATCATTTAAATTTGATCATTCTTAGATTTATAGTTTTTTGGGTTAGTTTATATTTATATTTACTTTTTATTTTTTTCATAATTGTTCAATCTCTTAAACCATTTACAGGCACCAAAATGGGTTTCGAAATTAATAATAGTTGAAATAAATTTTTTCATACATCACAAAAATTTTATAGGTTTACTATGGCTATGAATCTTCGATTAATATTTCATACAAACCTGTAATAGATTAGTTTTCAAATCATTATAGTATTGACCAATTCAAATAAAAATTGTAACATATTTTTTAACAGTTCAAAAAATAAACACTGGATGAACTATGCATCCCAATAGTGCGGCACCAGACAACAAAAAATGTGTGTACAAGAGCGTCATTGCGGGTAAGGTATACATCAAGCGCCTGGAACCTCCACTGGACTCCTCTTAGGTACCACAAAAATATCAAGAAGTGAGTAGTTGAAATCAGAGTGGCGTAAGTCGCACTTTCAATAACTATTTAAGTCCATAATTGCAATTTAGAAGAGTTTAACTGCAGAAAGAAAACGTGGACTCATTTGCATTTATTGATTTATTAATCATTCATGGAATATGTTCATTAATCATATTTATTACTGAAACGAATAATAATTAATCATTTTGCTCCTTTGATTATGGACCATTCATCATTATTATAATATTACTTATATCCCATTATTTGTCTTCCTTATATATTGCTGTATCTGTTGTCCTTCTTTAGTTAAAGAATTAACGATATATCTTGCACCTTATATTTGACATATTAATATAACCGACTATACATCTGCACCAAAGGCCACGTTATAGGTAAATTTTATGTAATCAGAACATTTATTTAAATACCAGAAAGTACTAATCGAATCAATTATTTGACTTAGTTATTTATAACATAATTTATTTTATATTTTTTCTACTTATGAGGGGCGGTTTTTTGGGAGGGGATTTTCACCAATAGACTTCTTTTTTTGGGTTCAATAAGAAATAAAATTGTTGATTAAATTAAGTAAGTAATCAATGGAATACAAAAATATTTTACTAGCCAGTTTAGAAAAAAATATTAAATTTTGATGGAAAGCAAAAAAAATATTGTTCGTTTTTAAGGTTTCTTTGAAGCAAGAAAAACGAATATAAACTTTGCTTTTTTATCTAGAAAAAGCGTTTTGTCCCGCTTTGCTAAGCCGGTCGGTCCAAATATACTCAATATTGTACTCATATTATAGCTATCTGAAAAAAAGTTTTTTTTTTCTAAACTGTTTAAGTAAAATATTTTTTAATTTTTATGAACATTCTTGTTTAAGGGTTTTAAAAGAAATTCGGGACTTAATTTCCCTCTTCCAAAAAAAAGAGGTTTTCGGATAGCTTCACCACCTTAGGTTTTGTTGATCCTTTTCAACTCATTTAATAAAATCGGCAATATATTTCTCTTATTGCACACAAAAATTCAAAATAGATTGATATACCATAAAATTTAAATCCATATAGATAAAATATAGAAAACAGAAATATCAATATAATTGCTCAAATTATATTTTAAAAAAAAATTTTTTTGGCGCTTTGGCAAGCACACTCGAGACACGTGCTTACTATTTTTCGAATAAGTACTACCAAATATGTTTCATCGTAATCGGTTACCCCACGTCAACTTGTGAAATTAAATTTTGGGTTATGTAACTAGAATAAAAAAATTAGCACCTACTCTTCTATTACAATATAAAAATTTTCTCGCTGAAATAGACCAACGTTGTATACCCCTCATCAATTCCATTTCATCTCTTATTATGACACGAAATCAATTTACCCTGATATAATTTTTCTAAAATATTCAGGTATAATAATTAATACAAACTAAAAGAGAAAATAATATTTTTAACATTTACTCTATATATAACTGACATTATCTTGAAACTTAGGTTTAGAAAAGCTTGAAAAATATATTCGTACAATATAACCTTGGAAGTTTATCGACACTTAATCGATGTATGGATTATTTCGATTCGCATGTTAGATACGAATATGATGTGGCAGCATCAATAGCATTTATTAATGTTGAATAACACGCAATCACTAATAGTGATGGAAACGAAATAACAAACAAGGAAACTTCCAAAGTTCTTTCTAGATAGCAGTGGTGTTTTATATTTGCACATGTAATAGATTAATCTCAAGTCTATTTCTTATCAAATGCAAATATTTCAGTTTGTGGCAATAGCCATTTTATTTCTTTGAAAGAATACTCATTAAATTTTATGTCCTGGTATATAATAATTTTAAACCACACAAAATGGATTTCTGTTAAAATTAATAATATATAATCTTTTTTACTTTTCATTTTTATGAAAAAATAAATAAAGCTGCTGTCAGTCTAATCACCATAGCACAAGAATTTTTTATCCTTTCGCATTTCATGTTTGATATAAAACTTTCTCATCAAGGAAACTGCATGGACTGCATTACAGTTTTTCAAAAAATAAATTTTAAATTAAATTCCATCAGATTAGAAAAATATTTATAGAAATAATTCTAATTCTCCTGAGTAAATAAGTTATTAGAGGAAAGACGGATAGAGCCTGAGTAATCACTGGATATCATCAATGGGTCATCAATTACTGTCACTCACACAAATTTGTTACTGCACCAACTCCCAATTTGTCTTCATCACGGCTCGCCCCACAAACTTCAAAATACTAAATAAATTACAGAACTCACAATATAGAATGCTAAAGAAGTTTTCAACAGTAGCAACTAAACAAAATCTTTATCCAGCAATGCAAAAAAAAAAGCTAGTTTTTATCAATAGAGTACCCCATACTTTTTATAGAAAAAACAAAATTGTAAATTGTCAATTATCAATATTTAAGTACTAATACTATCATTTATTTATTTTTTTAAGTAACGATTTTAATTAGAGTATCGAAAAATTAAAGAAATGTTAATTTATCATCTATTTATAATTAATTATTGATTTCATATAAGAATGTATAGATTCTATAGAAGACTGTATTCATTACTTTCTAGAATTTTTTTTTCATTATGTTAATAATAATATTGAATTATTTATAATCATAAAATTCTTTCTTGAGACTGGCAATTTTTTACTAAATAATTCAAAACATTATCCAAATTATAGTCTCAAAACTTTTATTGTTTTTACACGTCCAACGTTTCGGCCAATTCGGCCATCTTCAGGGACAATCTGCTTAATTCACTATGAAACATATTATTTAATATTTTTCCAAACACTTCATACAGGCTATTCTGCCCAGGTCAAAACATTTTTATCCAGTAAGTCAAATATCCATTAAAATTCACAGTCAAAAAAATTTTTCATTTTACCACTATCATACACTTTTATTACAACAAACAAGTAAGGTTGTAATAAAAGTGTATGATAGTGGTAAAATGAAAATTTTTTTTGACTGTGAATTTTAATGGATATTTGACTTACTGGATAAAAATGTTTTGACCTGGGCAGAATAGCCTGTATGAAGTGTTTGGAAAAATATTAAATAATATGTTTCATAGTGAATTAAGCAGATTGTCCCTGAAGATGGCCGAATTGGCCGAAACGTTGGACGTGTAAAAACAATAAAAGTTTTGAGACAATAATTTGGATAATGTTTTGAATTATTTAGTAAAATATTGAATTATTTTTCTGTACTAAATGCAATTATTCTATGATGACCTGTAGAGGGTGCAAGATGAAAAACTTCTTAACTGGAAGAACATGATTTTAGCCATTACTAGCGTAATGGAGGAGAGTATATCGTCCTCTTACTCCATAAATATTACTAAACGTGATAGGTGTATTACAAAAAATTGTGCATACAATAACGAAATTCGGCATTATCTTAATAATATTGACCGTTACAGAAAAAAAACACTAATTTTTATCCATTTTAAAATATATAAATGCATAACATGATCCAAACATCCGAGAAAAATCGATTACCTTATGACACTAAATAATAAGCAAATGATAAAAGTTAATAATCAATAATAAGTAAATAAATAAGAGCTTACTTATCGTAGGACAAAATGTTTGAAATTTAACTTGTAGCAAAACTGCCACAAACATTAAGACTTAAAAATAAAAAATAGTTCTCATTATAAATCCAGAACAGGAATAAATTCTAGCTAAATATCTAGTTACTATTGTTAAGGTCAGAAGGTAACTTTTAACATAAGGCTTAGTTTATATTGTATCTCAGCGATATCTTTTCACTACGGGGATAAATTAACCTGAACTAAAAATTACAATTGCTTCATTTATTTAAGGAAAACTTAAAGAAATAATTCATTATTTTGTTAAATAAAAATCAATATCTCTACTCTATAACACTTTTTCATAATTGTTTTACATTTAAAATAATAAATAAATTAATGATTTTAAATAGTACATATTTTATTCTATTATTAATCCAAATTTTTCCTAAAATAAATTATCTTTATCAATTTCATGGGCCTCCTACTCCTGAAGTCCCCAGACCTATTCTCTTAAGCTTCTTAATAAAGAACGTGAAATTTAATAAATAGTTTAATTTACATTGTTAAACCTTCTGACATATAGGTCCAAATGTAAATGTTTACAAATTTAACAAAATCAATTAAAAAATATATATTACATAGGTTTGCAGGTAATCAGACGAGTCTGAATATAATTAAATAGTATCAGCAATTAAAAAAATATTAAATAACCAACAGGCAAATTTATCTTATTAGTTTCAATCATTATCAATAAGTATATATACTTATTTTTTAATGTTTTATTTTTTTGACTCACAATAAAAAACCTCTATGCTACATGATCAATGTCGTAAATAATGGAATAAGACTACTATAAATTTATTCACTTTTATCCTAGAAAGACAATTATACTATCTACAACAGTAACTTAAAATTATATTTAACATCTAAACAGGTTTTTATTTAGATGTATTGTTAAACAATACATCTAAATAAAACTATAAAACATGACGAAAATGATTTCTAGAATAATTTTCGTCATGTTTTATAGTTTTATTTAGATGTATTGTTATTTAATATTATAATAAGTGTAATTGTTTGATTTGTTGTGTTTGTTATTCCCTAGTACAGTTGAAATTAATATAATAATAATTTATTTATTTATTTGTTTATGGGGCAACCCCTGTACAAATAGAGTTGCCTGTAAAATAAATAATCAATTGTATTAATTTTACAAAAATGGTGAGTTAAAGTTCGTTTACATAAACTAATAACAAACAATGTAACCCAAGCTGGGCTATCTATATCGGTCATAGATTCCCCAATCAAGACCAAATCATCCGCGTAAATGAGGGTCATAATTTCTTTGTATGGCGATGTCCTCATTCCATGCACCCCATTTCTTTGAAAAAGGTTATCCGCCATAAATAAAGAAAATAATAAGGGGTATACATAAAATAAAAATGAGTATACATACGATATAATTATATTGGTTGATTTTTAATTTCACTTATACACATGATCTATACGTACGAGGAAGTATTGTGATCGTGGACAGTTTCGAAACCGAGTTTTAAACGGTACTTTTAATCCATACGTTTTGTGTATGGATATAGGAATACATGGATTGTGGATTGTGTATGGATGTAGGAAATATACGTTTTGTGTATGTGAATAGATCAAAAAAGAAAATTCGTATGAAACTGAAACTGTATATTTAAGGCGGATATATGCCAGAGATGTCACGGTAACTTTTTCGCTAATATAGACAGACTGGAAGTGCCATTTATGTAATAGATTTTTAATTTTTTTTTTCGTAAACAAAACCAACTATTTTGGTTAAATATTAAGAAGATGGTCATGGTTGCGGTAAAAAAAATAAAAATAGTTTTTAATTATATATTGTCCGGCGTTTCGCTCCACTTTGTAGGGCTGTCAGAGTAGATAAATTATTAGTAGAGCTATCAGGGTAGATAAGTTATTATTTTCACGATCAATACAAATGTTATCATTGTTCTGTATTTTGTTTTTACACCTTTTTATTTAATATTCTTTATTTACTTCTTTTACAATCATTGTTATTATACTCTATATTGTATTTACTATCCTAACTATATTTTTTATCAGTATATATTATTAGTTACGTAACGTATGATTCTATTTATTTTATTTTATTTTTCCTAAATTAGAAAATTATTATAGTTATTACTATTATCATATTTCTACAACTTTCTAGTATTATTTTCCATTTTTCGTAATATTTTTATGACTATTTCCTGTATACGTGACGTATTTGTAATAGAAATATAACCCTTAACGTTCACCTGCCCTCCACACCTCCACGCTTCCAATTTATTCTCTGTCTGTTTAACCTATCGTCTTTAACAGGTAGGTGTTACGTAATTTTTTTATTGTTATCATTGTTACGTAATTTTTATTGTTATCATTGTTATGTAATTTTTTATTCTTATCATTGTTACGTAATTTTTTATTCTTATCAATGTTTATTTAAGTTTGTCTTGTATTAATATTATTTTATGTCTTCCTTCCTTTTATTTGTATATAATTTTCTTTTCATTTATTTTTTACGTAATATTTATCGTAACTTAATTTACCTTTCTGTTTTTTACTATTGTAATTTAATTGTAAATTGTATGTTCTTAATTTTTTTTCTTTATAGCCCTGATGAAGCCCAACAAAGAGGGGCGAAACGTCGGACAATAAATAGTTGAAAACTATTTTGTTCTTTTTTGACCGCAACTCTTACCATCTTCTTCATATTTTATATTATACGGCCAACTATTTATATATGTATTATATTTTGGTTAAACTCGTTATATGAATAAACAATCAAGCGATCTTTAATTTTAGTTATGTCTAACGCTCATTGAAATTGTCTAACAGGGCTTGAATGACTAATTTTGAAAACATCTTCCTCTAAGGTACTTTTAATTTTGTTAATTATTGTAATAAATAACCAGTTCTAATTATTAGTAGTATAAAAAAAAGAAAATTACCTAGTATGAAAAAATTCGATAACTAACTAAAGCAGAAAATTTTTTCTACACAATAGGCTTAGACAGATTAGAAAATTGGAAACAGCCGAAGAATCGCCCAATATCTTCTGTTCCCATTCCTTAGTACGAGGCTTTCTTATCTTTTGTTAAATTGTTTTCTTCTGGCAGTAACAAAGTTGGTAATCGTTGTAACACCTTAATAGCCCCTTATAAATGAATTTTCATACCAAAATAAAAAAAAAAATTTCAATCAAAACACTTGGAAAAAAACCCTTTAATTTTGTTTATTTGAAATAGTTAATCATCTCTCATTGTTAATAGTAATTAATAATGATTGAAAATAGTAATGTGAAATAATTTAGTAATTATTGTTTTTACATTTTTTGTTATAACAATAAATATATATGAAATATATAGTAATGTGAATTATTGTCCACTTGAATAATAAAAAAATAGTTATTTTGAAATTTTCAAGGAGCAATTTTTTTATTAATTAATTAAGATCATGAGTGAAGGTTGTTAAGATATGTTTTGGTTTTAGACTGCAGACATTTAATAGAATAAACGTTGTGCGAATTACGCGTTAGTCTATTAGTAAGAAACTACTCACTCTCCCTTCGCAAAAAGAAAACGAAACAAGGTTAGACCACCACACTGATAAAAACAGACTTAAACAACTGTTCTAAAATTAAAACTACCTGTCCGATAGTATAAACTTAGCATGGACGAAATTAAAATAAATAAAGCTAGTTATTTAGATAACAAAACCAAGCGGTTAAAATAGTGGTCATTACCTTCCACGAACATATACCAAATTATTTTGGGATATTCAACTGATTTCAGCGTTGAAGGGGATTCAAAACTGTACATAACTAATAAGTATAATTACCTAAGATTATATTCAAATTTGATAACTTCTTGCTACTGAAAAGAGAAGACTAAGCATTTGAGAACCCCGAATTCAATGAAAATTTTTTAGGTGAACTAGGTCGAAAAAATATTAGACACGTTTCGGAGGGTTCTTGCCAATCCGCAATAGGAGCCGGGAAAAATATATTTTAAACAATTTTTAAAAAAATTCACATTGGTATGTAATTTAATCTTTATCATGTAGCAATCGATTTGATTTATTAAATAAATAATAATAAGAAGAAGAAAAGATTTTTGAGCGAATTAAATGCGTTTAAATTTATAAAAAAGATACATAAAACCGAAAACACACAGCCACTAAAGCAGGCAAAAAAAAAATCAAGTCAGATTCGTTTTTAGGCTTTTTTAACGCTTAAATTTTCAATTCTTTGTCTTGATTTTCGGACGATATTTTTTTCTGTCTTCGCCCCTGCCTTCTGCGTTCTTAAAATTCATAACTTCTCACAAAGTAATCCAAATTCAAGTAACTACAACAGTTTGAAACCCGTATTTCCGCTCTTTGAGCCCTGATGAATAAATTTTATTTTACATAGATTTTATTCCTTTACAATGGAGAAAAAGTAGTTTAAAATAAGGAAATTTTATATATGTAGTACTAATTTGTTTTGCAAGTGCCTTTTGTGTCATTCTGTGCAATCTAGACAATCCTAATGTTCGTGCAGATTAGTTGCATCTCCCTTATTAAGTTCACATACTTTTTGTAAATTTCGAAAAAAATAAATTGAAGACAAACATTTGGAGTAAAAAAATTATTTTTTAATTAATATAAAAATTTGTATTTTAGAGGTTTTTGAGGTACGAAAAACGAATATAAATATTATTTCACAGTAAAAACTTTTTTGAAAACTGCTATTGGATAGCTATTGGATTTGATTTTGGATGTGATCTAACAAAAATGTTATCTATTGAATTAAATGAGTTCAAATAAATAATAAATCACAAAAACAAAAAAAACGTTTCCTATATATTAGATTTTTAAAAACGGCCCATTTCACAACGCGAGTCGGTCTGAATTGTTTCAATGATGTGCATCATAGGTTTCTGACAAATTTTTTTTTTTTCACCAGCAAAGTGAAACTTTTTTTTTATTTTAGTAAAATACATTATTGCAGTTTTTTGAGGAAGCTAAAAACAAACCTAAATATGTGCAGATATGTATGTAGATATACAATATTTATACTACTTCTACTTGGTGGTTAGAGACACATGTATAGCTTCAGATAGGAGCAGAATAAATTATAATAGGACAGAATAAATTACAATTTTGTATAGCATTAATTTGTTTTTTTTACTGATGATTTAGAATGTCTATGAACGTATGGAAAACTCTTAATAGCATTGGCATAGTGATTGGCAGTCATCAATTTTTACTAGTAATTATATATAGTTTGCATTAAAATAATTAAAAATTGGGGTAAAATAACTCATTTTCTTCTACTCTTGGGCTCTTGGTCTATTAAAAAAGAAAAAGTAATAATTATTTAAAGTAGCAAATAATCCTAAAATCTAAGCCCTATTGAGCCTTTAAGGTTCAATTCCGAGATACAGTTGTTCAAAAAGCAAAATTTTTTCTCTAAATAACGAACGATAAATATTTTATGAAGTTATTTTGACAAATATCATGCTAACTACTATTCTTACGAGTAGCATTGTCTCCGTGATATTCGCTAAAATAAATTCTCAAATGTTGATTTCACGTTGGTCGGAAAAAAAACTTTTGATTTATGAAAAACTATATCTCAGGAACTAAGATACCTATTGACACCCAAATTAAAGCTAGTTATATGAACTGTAACTTAGGCGATAATGTTGGTTTTTGAAGAAGTTCAGCAGTTTCCATGATATTCACCAAAATTCATTTTAAAAATAATTTTTTTTTCATTAGTTGGAAAAGAATGTAGCTTTTAAAAAAAGTGAATTTAGAGAGCTGTTGAACGTAAGTTCTATTAGAGCACTATTTTTAGAAATTTTAATCTATTTTAAATAATGTGCAATAAAGTTTTTTAGTGTTATAGGAAGTTAAAAAAAATTTTAACATAAAATAAAAAACATTTTTAGGTTTTTCTTGAATAAAATATCCTTCAGTATTTTATTTTTTAATGTCATTTATTTCATCCTTTGTTGAGTGCTTGTAAAAATCGAACCTTTTTTTCTATTAGAAAATAACCCCCCGTTTTTCTTTACTTGAAAAAACTCTAAAATTAATTTTTTTGTAACTTCTGGAACAGCCGAAATTTTTTGTTCTCTTAAACCATGGTTGGCAGAGTCATGAATTTTGACTCGTAACTGTGCGTAGTTTGCATTAAAGTTAATAAAAATTAGTATGATAAGACTTCTTTTCTTCTCCTCTTGGACAATAAAAAAAATGTATTTTTCTCTGATTGTGTGCCGATTTATGTATTCTAAACTATGACTAAATTATATTATCTTTAAAATTGAACAAATTGTAAGTAAAGAATTAATTATTTTCAGAGGTGTTTATAGAGAGCAAATAATTGTGAAGGGATTGGATGTTTTTAGAGGATGGAATTTAGAGAGCGGTTTTATAGGCATTGAATTTGAAAGCTACCTGAGCCTTTGCCCAGGAAACCGAGATAACCACAATCGAAAGAGGGTGGAAGGCGAGGCTGGGCTAGAGAATTCAGTCTCTTTCACTCAAACAAACGCTTTTTCATTCGTTTGAAACTTGAAGCGACCAGGATTAGGCCTGAACCCAGAGGGTTGAGTATGAATTTGTTACAAATTTAATTGTTGTTGAGGTAAAATATGTTCTAGATTTTTAATAAGTGTTTTGTTTTGTTCTAAAGGCTCGTGTACAATAAAAACATTGTTATAACTTATAAAACCAGTTTTTTTCATAAAATGGTTTTCTAAAGTTCCGGAAATCTATATAAAATCAAAAGCTGTGGTTGTATAAACCCAATAAAGGTAATCATAATCTTTAACTGTTTTAAAATTTATAAATATACAGCAAGATTCACAAATCCAAGATCAAATCAATTATTTTATAGCACTAAATAATAAAAGAAAAAAATAATGAAAAAAAAACAGAATGTTGGAACTAAAACCTCTATAGGAAAGATAAAGACTGAAAACACAGACTCGACCATCCTACTTCCATGTTCTGAATAAGATTTTATCCCCGACTGAACACAGAGATTGAACTATCATTCCTTGATATTTGTTCACAGATTCGACTTTGCGGGTTTACGAAATGGTATGTGAATTTCTTTCGAAAAAACGAGAAAAATATGTTTCTCCAATCCTGTTGCTAGTGTCACCTCGTTCCAGATGTTTCTGGAATTTGGACAGTTACATTTATTTGTTTTTTTCCTTATTTGTTTTTTAACAGATCTTTTATTTAAACACTTATTGTCAGCGTGGAATCACATCATCTTGATGTTCATTGTCTAATCACACTTCGTCACAGGTTACATATAACAACTATTTTACATAGTATTTGAACGTCAACTTGGTTCTAAAACCAAAATTTGTATGTAACTGAAAGGAAGGTATTTGCTTGTGGGTTTTACACAAAGAGTTTCCGATTATATACTTCATTAAGATTTTCTCAAAAATGGTAAAATCTAATGATTTTAATTAAATAAACTATTTACAAATATTATTGTAAAATTCAATAGTCTTTAATTTCAGGACGGACTTATCTTTATTTAAATTGTCTAAAAGGGCTGCTCAAACGCCGATTTTCCAAAGTAGCAACATCTAAAAAACTTTTAGTATCGACAATTTCAAGAAAATAACTACCTCTATTAGTAGTAATAAAATTGATAAATACAAATTATATTAGAATTTGATAATAAACTACAGTAGAGAAAAGAAGCACTATTTCCTGAAGTCGAAAACAAATATCCAGAAATAAAAGTTGTTATATAGACGTTTAATATACAGTAAGAAAGCTGAAGATTTCAGAAAAAAATAATATCTAACATACAAAGCCTAAGAAATTAATGAATAAAAACGAGAACAGTAGTTAACTGAATTTATAAATAAATATTTTTGTGTTTCCGTGGTTATTATGACAATAGTCAACTTTTATTTCCACTTACTTGATGCGTGCACTGCAACAGTGGTTTTTGATAGGAAATATGTCATGGTTTTTTGTTTATGTTTATATATAATTCTAATTTCAAAAAAATTGTCATGAAATTAAACTTGTTAGATTATTAGCTAAATGTTATGGTCAAACTTTAGTAAAGATAGACTTTGAGCTATGTTATTTATGAATGAGATGAGTAGTTAGGTATTACAATTTGACAATGAGATACAGGGTACATGACCTGAAAAAGTAATGATTTTACTGTCTATTTAAATGTGATTCTGCAGCAATGAGATAATGGTAGTGGTTGGCGATGAGATACTGATACTACTTAAATTTGTATAGCAGATTTTATTTTTTTAAGGGGAGTGTCAAATCATGAGAACCAATTCATGTCCAGGGAACTCCGTTACTATTATCACCTACTGAATCTTATAACAAATTTAAATAACAAAAAAAATATTTATATCTTTAATTTTTTTCAAAATTCTTAAATATATTTTTATTTGTGGTGCAAGTCTGATATTTATAAACTTGTTACATTATTTTTGCAATGATTGGTATATTTTATTTTTATAGTTTCTATTTATAATTGCCTGCACATTAACTATAAACCCTTCAGAGAACATAATAATTATAAAGGAAGATGAGAGAGGCCATGGAGGATAAGGTAGAGCACGGTATCGACCCCAGAGACCCCGCCGAATCCAGAACAGTCGCCTCTTCCGCCATAAATTCGAAAGAGCAGGCCGTATTTTCTCTCGGTCCCTCCACGTATGCACTCCTTTCCCTTCAATATTTAAAAAGCAATCCACTTAGTTCTTCTCCGGCCTGGACTTTCCATCTTTTAAAACAACCACGTTCTTTTCCCTTTCTCGTAAGTCCTGGTCATTCGGCCAAGACGAAAACATTAAGTTCATCACTAGTTGGATTACAAGTTTAATTACTCCATTTAATCTTGCTTTCTCTTTTATTCCGGACAATCCTCCGAGGCGTCTGAAAAGAAGATGTCCTCGAGACCTTATATTGTAAAAATGTTTTTAGAGTGCTACCATTTGGTAGTTTCTCTACAAACTTGTACCATACCATTATGATTTCCTCAAATTTACTTGATATATTTATGTACAGTTGTAAATATCAATTAATAAATTAATAAAAAAAAATTACTCCATTTATTTGACTTTATATCAAGGATTGAAATTTTAATATTAAGTAATGTGCAGGCTAAATTCATCCCCCTTGAATCATTAACTGAAATTTTCAAATTACTGAACAGACAATTTTTGCAAATTAGAAGCTTATTTCAGCTTATAAGCAAATTATCTAATATATAACAAATTTTTGAAATAGGTAAATATTTGTTAATTTTCAGAGAACGCGTGATTATGTATTGCACTATTTGAAACATGTTTTTAGTCTGGGCTCTTATTTCAATAACCCGATTTGAAATAAGATCCCAAACTAAAACATGTTTCAAATAGTGCTATACATAACAGCAAGTTCTCTAAACCTTAACAAATATTTACCTATTTCAAAAATTTGTTGTATATTAGATAATTTGCTTATAAGCTGAAATAAGCTTCTAATTTGCAAACATTGTCTGTTCAGTATTTTGAACATTTCAGTTAATGATTCAAGGGGCATACTGAATTTAGGCTGCACATTACTTAATTTCAAAAATTTGTAATATATTAAATAATTCTGTGAAACATATTTTCTATTTAATCATACTTATACCAGTGATGCGGCGAGAGGGCTGCGCTGAACTCTATCCCTCACACGTGTAGAGTGGGCTCAGGGATCCTCAGGTCGATTGTGTAAGTATTGTATATAAGAGTGTAAAAGTGACTAGAGATATATTATTTTATCATTATGTTATTTTTTTTTCTAACACATAGTTTGATTTTGTTTATCCTTCTGTTTGTATATATTTTAAGAGAGATTTTTTTTTCATTGATTTATTTATTTATGGCAGATTGTAATATCTATCAATAAATAAAAAGTATAATTTAAAAAAAATTATACTTATTATAATAATACATACTATATTTGTATAATATATAGTAATATTCCTCTTTAAAATTTGTCTTCGGTACTTCAAGACGTTTTTATGTTTCTCACATCTATGGCAAGTTCCAACATCTATCTATCCCCTTTTAACCGTAGATAATATTGTCTCAAATCCTAGCTGTACCAAACCATAACTCCAAGCACCCCTCTTAAATCTGCAGTCTCCTGCAATTCAAATTTTCAATTCACCTACAGAAAACTAGATTCTGCCACTCTGGGCTCTATATCTCTGCGCACAGGACTAGAACATTGGAACATTCCTTTTTAGCCCCGTCCACAGCCCTCTGGAATTCCCTCCCTGTTATTATCCGACATACCTCTTCCCTGTCTTCATTTAATTCCCTTCTTCTAAAGGACCCAGAACTTTTTCTTTTAACATTAGTTTCTTAATTTAAAGTTTTATTTTCAACTTATGATTTAATTCGTATTATTAATAAATAAATAAATCAGAAAAATGGTTCACTTTTATAAGTAAATGGACATTGATTACAGCCAACCCTTAATCTATTCGTCTTATATCAATTAATACCTATAGTTCAGTACAATTTTAATGTGACTTAACTTTAATAAATGAAGGTTAAAATCAATCGTAGAAACTATAGTTTGATTATGGAAAATCACAAAAATGATAAAATTTGAAAGATGAAGGTAAAATGAATATCCATATTTCTAAACAAAACATTGGTTATAAAAAAGTTTAGACAACAATAAAAGAAACAAACAATAATAAACATTAGTAACGCTTGAAATGGCAATGAAAGAAGTAACAAAGCGGTAATGAAGGAACATAAAAAGTCCTCTAGAAAATCAGCCCTTCTCTGGCTCTGATGAAAATGGCAGGACCATTAACTTCTTTCGAGGTTCAAAGAAAGATTATGAGTAGCAATGTTAATTAGAATAATTTACATTTGAGATGGGGAGTAATTATATGGTATTTTAGATTTTAGCCTAATGATCGTGTCTAGCCAAATAGACGAACCTCTGTGACATAAAAATCATTAAATAGCGGGAAATTTGCTTACTCATATATGACATTAAACATAACAGGTAACCTTAAAATACCAAAGGTAGTAAAAGGTAAGACACAACAAGAATTATTTTTATTTTTCACAGTAATGCACTACTAATTCACTGCACTACTAATTCACTTATTATTTCTGTTTTAGAAGGTTTGGAAAGAAAGAAATTTGCTTCAAACTTAAGAACATTTCGTTTGTTGAGGATCATAATTGGGGTATGATTAAAACCCACTATAAGGGAAAAACTTACAAAACTACAAAAATAAAAAATAAATCAAATTACAACTCATGTTTTTATTTCTAGACATTATTAGGTATTCGACCAAACCTATCATGAGTCAATCCTACATTTGTACAGTTGTCAACTTCATCTTCCTGTCTCTTGGAGTATGCAGAAGTGTACAGCTAAGTCTTTAAGTATTTACAAAGAGCAGAAATATGCAAGTTGCATGTCAGGCAAACCAAATGAACTAGCTAAAACTATTCACATTAAAAACAAGAGGATGAGCTCACTCCTGTCATTTACATACAAGTCTTTCCCCACTAGTAATTACTCATATTCATTAAGTAATAGTGTAAAAATAATAAGAGGAGAAAAAGGTGTATTCAACACGAGGAAGAAGTATGATAATAGAGGGGATGATAAGCTTCTAGGAAAAGTGAAAAGGCTGGCTAATGATGGACTCCAAGGTCGTGACAGGTGAGGAGGAGGGTATGAGGCTACCATCTGTTTTAGTTTAGATTATAATGGCATAAACCCAATTTCTGAAGGCGTGGTCAACTTCCGTTTTTGGCTTCACTTTGAAGGAGAGTAGAGCTTTT
>NW_027113424.1:551250-554952 GCF_000696795.3 Halyomorpha halys
ATATTTTATTTTAAATTGATAAAAAAACTTTTATGGAGAAATAAACTTAATATTAGTTTTTCTTCGTACTGATAAAAAATAATGTCTTTTTTTTCTCAATTTTTTTAAACAAAACATCGGCAGGAAAAAAATATTCTCCAAATATCAAGGCCGAAAATTTCTAATTTTTGATTTATATGAAAATTCGTATTAAGGGTTTCAAATGATGAGAAGATAGTATATCGTGGATAATATATATGAGGAGAAGATGGAGTCAGAAAATAACACAAATACGTTTAACAAGATAACAGCCAGTAAGTAAAGGATATTTAGAATGATTAAACTAAATAATTGTACAGAATAATTATATAATTAAAAAAAAAAGAAGAATAAAGAAACAAAATATTAATTTTTATCTTACTAAAGTTTATATTTTGTTTCTTTATTCTTCTTTTTTTTTTTCTTTTTTTTCAGTTATAGATAAAAATAAGGTGATCAAACGTACATATAGGTAATTAAATATACGAGTAAAATAGCATAATTAATGATATAAAATATAAGTTATACAACGCAAAAAAACAACAAACTATGGATAATTTAAATTAATAATAGTAATCAAAAAAATAATGTTATAGAAACAAAACATATGTAACTCATATAATATGTAAGTCAAGACTAAAGAAAAATAAAGAAACAAAATATAAACTTTAGTATTTTGTTTCTTTATTCTTCTTTTTTTTTTTTTTACTTGCATATTACATGATTTACATATGCTTTCTTTCCATAACATTATTTTTTTTATTATTATTATTAATTTAAATTATCCATATTTTGTTGTTTCTTAGCATTATATAACTTTATATCATTAATTATGCTATTTTACTCGCATATTTAATTACCTATATGTACGTTTTATTCCGCACTTCTTTCATCACTTTATTTTTATCTATAATTATTCTGTTAAATTATTTCCTTAATCATTCTATATATCCTTTATTCATTGGCTGTTTTCTTGTTTTTTTTTCTTAGCCCTGATGAAGGCTAAAAATTCTGGCCGAAACGTTGTCCCTAATAAATACTTCATTTATTACTTTATTTTTATAAATTTTCATTATGTATAATTATTTAGAAACCAAATCTGACATTAAGGTATCAATAGCATTGTTACACTATTTTGACAAGTGTGATATTGTTTTAATAAGGATTTTCTCAAAGTTTTTTCCTTGATAATATTACTAGGACCGAACGTAGCATTTGTAAATGAAAAATATAAAATAGCTAAACAAGTGTATTAAATGAATTTTATCAAGACTCAAATTAATGTTTAAATTCAATGGTAAAGTACATTTTAAAAAAAATTCAATGATTTTGAAAAAAAATCATCTGTATACAACATAAATTTGAATGGTTATTTGTCTTACCTATTATATATTATTTTCTGTAATCCAACTCCTTTTTCCTTGAAAACAATATTTCAAATAAGTAACACAACGAATAAAGCTTAAACACGTTTTACAAAATAAATGTTATTTCTGAGTTTTTAATAAATCAAATTAATATTTATTAATCATCTTTTAAATTAGTTCAGGATTATCCGCCACTGGTGCGGACTAAATTTAAAACAAACCTGGGAAAAGACATTTCAAATCGACGCAGTATTGGAAAATGTAATATTACTCTAATATAAAAACCAAAAGCAAATAAACATGGTTTAGGCCTGCATTTGAACGCTTTTATTTCTTGAATGGAATATTTATTTTAACTATTTTATCACATTGCAAGTATTTCCCTTCGAAAAGAAACAGTATCAGAACAATTAACCGTTACCAACTTGAACAAAAACAAATATAAATATCATATACAGAAGTGTGATTAATCTTTATCTGTAGCCATTTCTTTATAGCATCATCATAAACACTTTTTATTATTATAGAAACTGAAAAAAAAAAAAATAAAATAATCAAAATGTAATTGTTACGTAAAATTTTTTAAAGAGAAACTTTAGTCTTAAACGATCACTTGAATTGTTTTACGTTACTATCTAGTAAACAACGGTAAATAACAAGGTAACCTGGACACCCCTAGATATAAAGAATGTTTAAAATGGATAAGAGACAGGTTCATAAATGTTAGCAAATTTGTTTTTGAGATTTCTATTAGGGGTAAAAATATATAGTGTGACAACATATACATATAAATTAATTTTCTTACCATTGATTCAACCCCAATACCAAATAGATCAATTACATAAAAATGGTTGAAATATTGAAAATTTGAAAAGTAGCTCATGTTTTTAGAAATACAGGTTTATACTTTTATGAAAATTAAAAGTGCTAACACGCTACACACGACAGATCTAATATTATATTAGTACCTTATCGTAAACATTTATCTTTCATGATCCGGGGACCCTGAGTGCAAGGCAAAGTGAATGAAAACACAAGAGAGACCTTGCCCTGGAAGAATCTAGACCTAACCTGATATGTTTTCTTACCCATTAACTGATGAAAGAGAGCCAGGGCGAAACTCATTCTGTTTGCGCTTGTGCAGACTCAAAAATCACATCAAACCAAAAAATGCTTACCTGAAAAGAAATAAAAAAAAGCAAATTATTATTAAAACATTTATCATATCAAGATTCAATAATTATTAATATAAATCATGATTACAATTATTTCAATTATTGCGTTAATAAATTAAATCATAACATTATAAACTATTAATGAAATTTCGAAGGAAGGGGCTCTGAATTGTAATAAACTAGAGAGCCATCGCCTGATGTAGCCTGTGCTGGAGGAAGCTGGTATAGTACAAGAGCCCAAGAGAGAAAAAAAAGGCAGTTATTTTACCCCAATTTTTGCTTACTTTAATGAAAACTATGTATAATTACGAGTCGAAATTGATGAGTCTGCTAAGCATAGGTAGGAGGAATAAAAAACGGTGGCTGTTTCAAAACATTAAAAAAAATTAATTTTTCATTCGAAGCTGTATGTCTTTAAAAGTACCAACAACAAACCTGAGAGAACATCATTTAAAGTAGAGTAAATTTACTAAAATATGAACCCTAATAGAGCTATATACATTCAATAGTTCTAGAGAAAGAGCTTTTTAAAAAGCAACATTTCTTTAAAAAAATACTGAAAGATCAGTAGTAAGTGATCAGTAGTTTATTTCGAGAAATCTATATCTCAAAAACCATTCAATGTACAGATATCTATTAGTACTCGAATGTAAACTAGTTTATTGGACTATAAAGTAGTTTATGACGTTTACTATTTGCTAAAATAAATTGATTTATAGTTGTACGAACAAAGTTTCATGTCTAAAATCATATGCGAATATCACAAAACCTACAACCCTTACAAAGATACGTGTGATAGACTAATAAATAGTAAGTTAAATTACCTTCATTTCAAGCGCTGGCAGATATGCACGTCTTATGGTTCCAGATATCTATTTTTTCAAAAATCCCAACACTAGAAATTAACATTTTATGAATTTATTTTGCCAAATATAAAAAAACTACCTCTCCTACAAAGATAAACGTTATAAATTATTTTATAGTAAATTTAACAATCTTCAATTTGAGTGCTGGCTGACATCTGTACGTTCAATGATTCCTGAGATATATTTTTTCATAAATTAAACTTAACATCCAAACGACTATAAATCAATTTATTTTAGGAAATATCATGAAAACTACTACTCATTAGTACATTTAAC
>NW_027113424.1:555542-556728 GCF_000696795.3 Halyomorpha halys
TGAATTTATTTTGCCAAATATAAAAAAACTACCTCTCCTACAAAGATAAACGTTATAAATTATTTTATAGTAAATTTAACAATCTTCAATTTGAGTGCTGGCAGACATCTGTACGTTCAATGGTTCCTGAGATATATTTTTTCATAAATTAAACTTAACATCCGAACGACTATAAATCAATTTATTTTAGGAAATATCATGAAACCTACTACTCATTAGTACATTTAACTAGCTTTAATTTGAGTGTTAATAGACATTTGTACATCGACAATTTTTTGAGATATAGATAATTCAAAATAAATTCACTAGCTACTAATCTTTCAGAACATTGTTTTATGAAATGTTGCTTTTTAAAAAGCTATCTCGAATACTATTGAACGTAAATAGCTCTATTTGGGCTCATATTCTAGCAAATTTACTATACCTTAAATAATGTTCTATTAAGTTTTTTAGTGGTGTCGATAGTTTTAAACAAATAGAGCTCCAAATGAAAATTTTTTTTTTAAACTTTTTTAAACAGCCACTATATTTTTATTTTCCCAATCTATAGTTGGCAAACTAATCAATTTTGACTAGTAATAATACATATTTTTCATTAAAGCCCCTTTTTCCTTCCCGACTCTTGTACCAAGGGTGGTTAAGGATCTTCCAGGTCTATAGGCCAACCAAAAAATAAAAAATTACTATACTTATAAATATTTTCAACCCATTTTTTTTTCATTTGTAACACAAGTTAGCATAAAATGTACTTGAGTGTATTTATATGTATGTATGTGCACGTTTATATCTATGTTAGTTTGTGCATTTATAAATATGAACGTAGCTGTATTTAAAACAGAGGTATACTACGTATTGTGTCAGAGCATAATGGAGTTAGTTTAACTGTTTTCATAGACTATGGACAATTAATATATATAAGGAGTAAATAAAAAGTTTTTCACTAAACTTCTTTTTTTCAAATTTATTTTTTGACATTTGCAACTGTATTAAAAAGATACAGAAGTACATTTGGAGAATCTACCCATTGATAGACTTCCAATCACTGAACTTTAATTATAGGTCTATATTAACTTATCTTATTTCAAATGAGCTTCAAACAACTTTGTATATCTTTTTAGCTGTTTTCTTAAGAAAGTTCAAGCAAATTTTCATGAGTAGTTGATGAATACGTTCCTCACAAAAATAT
>NW_027113424.1:556778-557934 GCF_000696795.3 Halyomorpha halys
GACCTTGCCCTGGAAGAATCTAGACCTAACCTGATATGTTTTCTTACCCATTAACTGATGAAAGAGAACCAGGGTGAAACTCATTCTGTTTGAGCTCATCAATAAGCTTGTGCGGACTCAAAAATCACATCAAACCAAAAAATGCTTACCTAAAAAGAAAAAAAAAAAGAGGAAATTATTATTAAAAAATTTACCATATCAAGATTCAATAATTATTAATATAAATCATGATTACAATTATTTCAATTATTGCGTTAATAAATTTAATCATAAAATTATAAACTATTAATGAAATTTCTAAGGAAGAGGCTCTGAATTGTAATAAACTGGAAAGCCATCACCTGATATAGCCTGTGCTGGAGGCACAAGAGCCCAAGAGAGAAAAAAAAAGGCAGTTATTTTACCCCAATTTTTGCTTACTTTAATGAAAACTAAGTATAATTACTAGTCGAAATTGATGAGTCTGCCAAGCATAGGTAGGGGGAATAAAAAATGGAGGCTATTTCAAAACATAAAAAAAAAATAATTTTTCATTCGGAGCTCTATGTCTTTAAAACTACCAGCAATAATAGAAATTCTAAGAGTTCATCATTTAATGTAGAGTAAATTTGCTAAAATGTAAGCCCTAATAGAGCTATTTACGTTAAATAGTTTATAAGTAGTTTTAAAAAGCAACATTTCTTTAAAAAAAATACTGAAAGATCAGTAGTAAGTGACTTTATTTCGAGAAATCTATATCTCAAAAACCATTCAATGTACAGATATCTATTAGAACTCGAATGTAAACTAGTTTATTGGACTATAAAGTAGTTTATGACGTTTATTATTTGCTAAAATAAATTGATTTATAGTTGTACGAACAAAGTTTCATGAGTAAAATTTATATGCGAATATCACAAAGCCTACTAATCCTACAAAGATACGTGTGATAGACTAATTTATAATAGGTTAAATTAACTTCATTTTAAGTGCTGGCAGACATATACACGTCTTATGGTTCCAGATATCTATTTTTTCAAAAATCAAACATTTGATCCCAACAATTAGAAATTAAGATTTTGTGAATTTATTTTGCCAAATATAAAAAAACTACCTCTCCTACAAAGATAAACGTTATAAATTATTTTATAGTAAATTTAACAATCTTCAATTTGAG
>NW_027113424.1:558949-568960 GCF_000696795.3 Halyomorpha halys
GTTTATCCAGTCTACCCTGGTAACGTATCGGACTTTAACTACCACTAAAACTAAACTAGCATTAACTTTAGAGAAAAGATCATTCGAGGGTACAATTTTGCTATTCATTTTAAAAGATAACCTAAGTTTAATGGAATATGTTGACAAACATAATAAAATGTATAATTCATACGCCATTATACAGTGGCATAATACACGAGGTGGTATTAAAAACATTATTTGTAGAGATGATATTTTTATGATTTTGACATTTTTTTCTACAACTTCCATAAACATGTTTATGCTTCCTAGGAACGTTCCCTGATATTTTAAACAATTTTATTATACATATTTTTCAATATTTCATCGTTTTTAATTTTTCCATGTTTTCTATTTTATTTGACATATTTTTAAATATTTTAGTTTTTACATATAGTAGTCATTATTTTTCTTTTGATAAGTATAGATAGTTCTCAATTATTTTCCGGAAATCCGAAGATAAACATGCACTGCTACGAAAAATTATTAGCTTGCTATTTAATATTAATTAGTTAAGGGGGTTTTATTGCTTTGCAGCACCCACATATATCTGTCACGTAAGTAAATGTGGATTAATCATTCGGTTAAAATTAACAAAAATTTTGACATTAGTATTGGACCAATGTTATTAATGAGCAAAGTAACCCACTTTAACGGTAATGTTAAATAGATCATTAGATCCGTAAAAAGATTCCGTGAAATCTTAAAGATGAAATGTTGAATGTATAACAGTGCCTCTATAATAAGGTATTATGAAGAGGAAATCTAACGACTGAAAATCACTCTTAAAACGTTAAATAATATCAAAATCTGACAAAAATAAATGGCTAATTTAAGACAAGTCTGTCAAAAATGAAAACCGACTTGTTATTGTAAGGGAAGAGCTGTGCTTCTTGCCATTTGCCAACAGCTGGCATCGTTCAGAAGTAATGGAGCTGACTGGATTCTCTCATTCAACTGATCTGTATATCTTAGGTCGATCTGTAACGTTCTGTCAATACCAATTCACTAAGAATAAAAAAGTTTTTAAATATAAAGAGGGTAAAAAGTACAAATATAACAAAATCAATATTTAAAAATATCCATCTTTAAAGCTACTCACGATTAATAAATTGGAAATTAAATTATTTTTCGATGAGTTATTATGTATGCATATAAATATATCAATGTGTTTGCAGCACATGAATATGGGCTGATATAAACGGTGTCCTGAAAGAGCATGTGTTATTTATATAGCACATAATGAATAATTTATTTATTAACAAAGTATACATTATGGTAATAAATCATTTAATAGAAATACTATTATTTAAATGGCAAACAATAAGGAATGAGAATATTTTTTTCTTCAAATGATTAAGAGATGAACAGAGTGACAAAGGCACTGTAAAGAAGGGTATGTGTTACAACACAACACATCTCGGTTCCTGGAGTTTTATTAGGGATGGAATTCTGTGTTCCATGTAATGACCAGGTAGAGATAGTATGATGATGTCAGGTAAAGGGTCTCTTTCATCAATATTATAACATAAATTGAGCAGCATCGCATACTGGAACCTCGTATCCTATAACGCCATTCAAACCTCATTTTTTATTTATGTTTACGGTGAAAAATTTAATCATATGTGAAAAAAACTACTCCAAAGATCGAGTCCGGGGGGGAGCATGAAATGTTTCTAAAATTGTTTAAATAAATAAATTTTATCCAATTTTAGTTTCAAAACAATTTATATTTCGTTATACGTCCGACGTTTCGGCCAATTCGACGATCCTCAAGGACAATCTTGATACAATTTTAGAACCACATCAATTTAAAAAAAAAAAATTTAGGCAGGCTATGCTGCTAAGGTCATTAATTTCAGTCAACAATTACCCTATTTTGTCATTTCTTCACATTAAATTAAGTCAACCTTTATTATTATAATTAATCACTACTATGGTAAATTATAATAGTGAAGGTTGACTAAAAAAATTGGATACAATTTATTTATTTAAACAATAATAACCAATCTCAAGAAAGTGTAAAGATTATGAATAATGTCTACAATGTTGCTCGTTGTCTACAACTATCACCTAATCCACTGCTTTTATCTAGATCGAATTCAATAACAATCGAAAGTAAGAAACAAACTGACCGCATTCGTAACAGTATACAACTATCGATGATTAAAAAAATAAATTTCTCACAGAAAAAAAAATTACGAAAGAATTTATAAAAAAAATTATTATTTCATTTATCAATGTAAGCTACGAGTCCAGTAAACCAAAAATTAAAATACCCAAAAACCTATAAAATAAAATAATCTAAGACAAGAAAGTGTTATTATCTGATACCCCCCTTTAGTCGAAATCGTATTAAGATTTAGAAATACAAAACGCCGGAAGGGGCGGTGAGGGAACATGACGTGCAGAGAACAAAGTATTTCCGAGCCTGATTAGTTATCGCACCAATCGCTGAGCACGAATGTAACACGTAGCTCTCCCGCTCAGGTGAAAGCGTAATTCATAAGACCTCACCACGTCCTATTGAATGTTAATATTGATTAGGATATTTCCTACCTCAGAGAATTTTAACTATGAATTATAAACATGTCAAAGAGTCACAAACAAAATTCTTCAAACTATCAAAGAGTAAATATTGACATAAAAAAACGTAATGAATTTCCGACATTACTTTCTAATTATACAACAAGACATTAAAAGTTTAAAGAATATTTTGGGTACATTTAGGAAAAAAATGACCTAAAGTAATTCTTCAAGAGGTATTCAGAAGTATTAGTTGAACAAACCCATTATTTGAAATAATTTTTTTCGATATTAGTCAGTATTTTCTGATAACAAAAATCAAGAAAAGTATCAACAGCATTATCATTTATTTTTTTAACCTGCCATCTTTCAAATATTAAATAAATGGAAGATTATTAGTAGTCTGTAATTGACACTGTAGGAAGATGGTCTGGGTTGCGGTAAAAAAAAAAGAAACAAAAAAAATAGAAAAAATTGTTTAGTAATAACTTATTAGTTATTAGTATTTATTAATAATAATATAACTAGGTTGCTGAGTTACTTATACACCTGATCCGGTTGATTCTCATTCCAATAGCTGGTTTGTTAAAGTCAATATACAAAAAAGACCTTATTCGTTTCTTATTAAATGAATTACCTGATTGGTAAGTGTTTTAGAATCATCAGAAATGCATCATTTCTGTGTTAAGTGTGGTGAAAACTAATTTTTAATATTATTTACAGATGTATGTTCTACAAGATGGATGTCATGCATCTGGCTCCTGTACTAACCATTTTGAAATACATTCAAATAATTACGGTATATTAAGAATCGATATATGACCAAAAATCGAAAGTTTGTATCCATATCTAAGTTGTGTTACCACTGTTATGGCTTGAGAAAATCTAATGGTCAAAGGAATTCTGTCAAGAGCAAATAACAACTTAAAATCCAAAGCTTCGTTTTAAGAATTTATCGTTGTTTTTGTAATTAAAAATAAAAATATTTTGGTTGTAATATTTTTTTTTCTGACCTCCTTTATGGAAAATATATAGATACAATATTGATATATATATAAGTTAAGTATTGGCGAAAGCACAATGTCAAAAAAGAGAAGAAGGAAAAAGATCTAACTCGCTTGAACTGTTGTAAAATACTGATCTATTTGCGGAGCCTGTCCGTCTATATATATACAATCGGTCAGCTGTTCTCGATCAGCTGATATGGGCCTGTCAGCTGACAGCCCGTAACTTATATATATATATATATAAAGTAATGGTGCCCTTCCTTTGCCATATGGCATTATAAGGGGTTTAAGGGGTTGGGCTAGGTCCGCTGAAAGCGGGGATTACAGTTTGGCCCAGGAGGCGCTAGCCAGGGGGTACAAGAACGGGGAGGGCCGCTCCTCTGGAGGTAAGGATGACTTTAGACTGCAGAGCCAGAAGTCCTTCCCTCGTCGGCCTTTGCGACCGGTCTCGGTGGAGGGGCGATCTCTCGGAATATAGGATTGGCACAGGCTTTCAGCCCATCAAAGGATTTGGCCTTTGAATTCCGGCACAGAAGGGCATTGGAGCTCCTCACTGATGACTCTATTCCTGGCCCGTTGGAGTATGGTTCCTCTAACTATTCGCCGAAGGAGGGAATTCTGGAAGCTCTGCAGGTTTGGTTAACGTGGTCTTGTAGAGGTATCCCATGAGTGGTGCGCCATAGAGCAGGGTCGGACGTATGATGACCTTGTAGATCTGCAGCTTGAGGCGGAGCGAGATCTGGTGTGAAGTGAGTAAGTGGTAGAGCAACTTCTGTCGGACCAGCTTAAGTATCTTCCTGACGTGACTGAAGAAGGTGAGATGCCTGTCGAGAGTCACGCCGAGGTAGAGGATGATATTAGAGAGTTTCCGACCCTCATCATCCACAACGAACTGCTGGGGTAGTCTGCTCTTCTTACCCTTCTGGAAGGACATGACAATGGCATCCGTCTTCGACGGATTAACCTTGACGTAAGACGAAGACGAAAGACGGTATTTCTTCAGAGCAGCTACGATGGTGGCAGAAGCAGTCTGTGCATAGTGCAGGGCCAGGCTGCTGGAAGCAAGGACACCGTTGTCGTCGGCGTAGGCTGCTACCACTGCATCTCGATGCTTGACGTATATTTTATCTTATAAAATCAATTAAGTACAGTGTACCCTATATTGGGCATATAGATATGACGAGATCGGGTCAGTAGAAGTTTCGATATACGCTACTATAATATTTATTTATTCCTGGCAAAAATAAATATTTTTTTGTTTATTTATGTTTTTCTTTGCTGACTGCACCCTCAGACCATCTTCTCCAATCAATAAATAAATAAGTATCATAAAATTATATAGTACTTACTATGTCAAAAATTATACCAAAAACAAATCTTGTTTGGCGTTGGATTTGGAGCAGAAAGGAATATTATACTCTATTATTTATATTCCATAAATTATATTAATAAATGTAATTAGGGATATTCTAGAGGAATATTATATGATAATGATGTAAACTGCTTTTTTCTCTTTTTCTTAATAGGTACAGTACTGAAAACCTACTTTTAATTCTAGACATCTGACATAATTAAAATAATCAAGTATAAACAAAATAATAATAAATGAAAATCATAAAAAATTGTTAAATTAATTTAATTGTATTTAAATTAACAAATAAAATTTAATAATCCTAATATAATTCAAAAAGAAATTAATAAATCAGATGTAATACGAATATAATGAAATAGGATTTTTTTTTAATTATAAAATATTTTCCTAAGAACAAAATTTTAAACAAAATACTTTTTCATAAGAAATAATTAACCATGAATATCCAGCTTTTTGAAAATAATTGAAAGATATAATTAGCCTGGTAAAGTTTGCCGCTTGGTAAAGGTTCTCAGTTCACTTCCCTGAAACAGGTTCAGAAATGCGGAGCGATTTCAATGTAATTCATTAGCGGATAAAACAATGGAACTTCAGGAGAAAAGCGGTGAATGGATTTTATAAGAATCAACTTCTATAACGAATTTCCTTAAAACTTTCTCTTTAGAAATCTTAACAGCTGAGAAAAGTTAAATAAAATCTGTTTATTGAAAATACATTTTTTTTAATAACTGAAATAATAAAACAGTAAAACAAAGAAAGAAATAAGAAGTACCGTCTCATTACAGAGTCAACAACAGAATAGCTAAAACTTATTTTCAACATTTATAAAACTGAAAAAATATAAATTTCCCATAGTGGATATAAGATAAAAAAGTTACCTTAAGGTCTTCAGGTATCAAATAAAAATCTTTACTCCTAAACTTGTAATTGTTAGTCACAAAACGGCTCGCTAGTGTGTTTCAATATTTTTTTAAAAAATAATTTTTAATATTTTTCTGAAAGTATTAACCAGTGCTTGATAATAACCAAAACATAGATTATAACAATAAACATGTTTCAACACATTATACCTGTATTTAATATCTAGAAACCTTCACGCAACAATGAAGCATATTATTGAGGGTTCTTACTATAATTCAATGCTGTAGGGTGACCAATGGCTAGCACCAAGAATCCCTAAAATATCACGAAAATCATTATACATTAAATAAATTAGTTTAAAAAACAGACATCATGCCGAATTGAATTGATATAATTATAATGACAGTTGTACATAAGTCAGGCACAATGTCCTTTAATTTCAGGTTCAGAGAATGAACGTCTGCTAAGTAAGGAAATAGCTACTCAGTTATCGTTATAAAAATGGGAGAACCATTTGCAAATTTCAAACGGTAATCCAGAATCTAATCCGTATCTGGCAAGTATCGCTGTTGACTTTCTCTAATGTCGTATTTTATTAATGTTTATAACGAAAATTGAATTATAATTTAATATCATAAAAAAGCAGTTGTATACAGTTTAAAGATATGTGATTCATAAAAAAGAAACACAAATATAAGTCCTATGTTGTCAGAATAGTTTTCTTTTTAACAACAATACTACTACTTTTTATTTATTGATAGATATTACAATCTGCCACACAGTTGTGGGCAATAGGTAATAGTGATGAATGATCTCATACATACTAAAATAAAATAAATAAATGAATAAAAAAACTCTCTTGTCAGAATAGTAGAAGGAGAAAGGAAAATTTAAAATGTCTTGGATATTACGTCACTAATGATATATATATATATATATATATAAAGACAACTATATTAAGGCAAAGTTTCTTTTCTTTTTTGTTAGCATTGACATGCTTCACAATGAGAAATCAAAAGTTCTTTTTTTTTAAAATAAAATAATTTCTTTAACTAATTATTTAAAAAAACTACAATATACAGAGCATAATTTGAGAGTATACCCTGTACAATGTAGTTTTTTAATAATTAGTTGAAAAAAAAAATTTATTTTTATTGTAGGGCATGACTATGCAACCAATTAAGTTGTGGTACATCGTCATCAATTTAGTTTTCTTATTGACTGATCCTCAAGTTCTACAAAAATACATCATTAAGTCAACGTAATTAATACATAGATACTGATATTAATTATGAAACTTATATTATATATATTAAAACTATTCAACCTATAAATATTTTATAAATATATACATGAAAATGTTCTAAAATATTAAAAACATTCACAACCTTTGAATTGACAAAAAAATTAGGATGAAATGATTACATCTACAGCTGGAAAAAGTCAAAATAAAATTGGTTGAAATTATTCGATTTATACTGGCATAAACACAACCTATGTGAATTGTCGAGAGTAAAATCGGAAGAGTGACAGGTAACAGGGAAATTTAAAATGTCTAATGCATGACCTCGCTAATTTTCTGTGAAAAACGAAAATAGAATAAGCGAGGAGGAAAACATACAGGAAAACCTGGACAATATGAATAAATTGGATTAAAGGACAAACATGTTTATTAAAGACTGATATTGCAGAAATTATAAAAACAGTATTGTAAATTGACAATGTAAAACGACTTAATTAATCTAATCCAAGAAAAATGAATTGAATAAACGAGATAATTAACTAAAGTGTAATTGAGGAAAGGAACTTTTCAATTTCATTGACATAAAATAATTCCTCAATTCTCATAACTTGCTAAGTACTGATACAACGACTGCTAAGTACTGCAATTACGACTTTTAGAAATTTCTATTCTACATATAAATACTATAAATAAATTATTGAAAATGATTATCAAAACTGAAAAAATGAAAATTGGAGTAAATTATCAAGAGTAATACCTTAAATAAGCCTACTTGGTTAGCATAGAAAATGAGTAATCTCTAAAGTAAGGCTTTCGTTTATTCATTACCATATCTTATCTCCGTTCGCACGAAGGTAATTATTTACTTCTAAAGAAATGATACTGAGAGCGTAATTTAAATAAATGAATAATAATATACCTAAAAAGTAAATAAAGATAACTTTGAATATTTATATATTCCCTAACGTAGAAAATATATATATATTTGAATAATTAATTTTTCGTAATAGAAATTCAAAGGTAATTTAATGAACAAAATCTATTTTTATAACATTTTCACATAAGTAGAGTTAATTTTTAGTCCTATAAATAAAAAGTATAAGTAAATAATTAAGAGCTAAACTATTATTTAATATGATAAATTTCATTATTTCATCCATGCAGGACTTATCTTAGATTCGTAGAATACTAACAGGATCTATTCATTATCAACAATCTATATAATAACTCGATCTATTCATTATTAACAAGATCATTCTATATCTTGAAAATTATTAAACCTAATCTTAATAGTTAGTTGTTATTATGTATAAGAAACAGTAAATCAATCTTTCTATAATTTTTTAAAAATCTTTATTGAAATTTACAATTGTACATAATTATACATTTAGTAAATTTGATGTAGGTTATTTAGAGTAATACAGGCGTGTAGAGAAGCTAGCCATTGGTATTGTGAGTATTCCAAAGAAGACGAGACAACGTCTACCACACGATGACATTGTTCGATAGTGGAATGAGAGGTTCGGAATCCAAATTGGTGATCTGATATACATATCAAGGACTTAAATCTAAAAAAAATATTCATATGAGTTTAAGAGTTGAAAATTAGCTTTTGGTAACAGTGGGTTTGAATAAAATTGGAGTTATAAATTATTATCAACAGGAAAATAATTTCCCCGAATTCTCAAGTAGAAAAAAGTTATGAGTCAAATTAAGTTTGACGTTTTTAGTTTGTAGCTCAGAAAGTTTACGTTTTTTAAACAGTTATTGTTTACCAGTCGATCTGTCTGTTTCCGAGGAATAAGAAAAAATATCACTGATTCCATTAAGCTCTATTATATCTATAAAAAATATATATAAAAACATAATGTGACTCGGTGTATAGTATGCCAACAATTTAAAAAAAATAAAATAAAATCATATTCATTTTTCGTATTGTCTGAAACCTCTAAATACCATTTTCAGAGAAATTAAAAATTATAAATTTTTCACATTTATTTGGATGATTTTTTTTTTTTTTTGAGTCATTCCCCGTACACGTATTATATTGAATTTATTCATATTTTGATGTATTTATATTTATATTATGTATCTCTATCGTTTCTGATGGGAACCGAGCGAAAAAGTATGCGCTATATTTAATTCAAACACTAGATACCAAAGACCTAGACTTAATATAACCATTGGAAAGCTTAATGTCTGCTCCTCAATCCACATTAACAAAAGTTAGACTTCTTTTATTTCTAATCATGAGATGTAGTTGACCGTGTACGACGTATACGAAGAGAAGATGGTTGGTGGGTGCGGTAAAAATATAACACAAATAAGTTGAAGTAACTTATTTAATCGTGCCAACGTTTCGGCCAGAATTTCTTGCCTCCATCAGGGCTAAGAACAGAACAAGATAACAACCAATGAATACAGGAAATAAAAAATAAAATACAAACAGAATGACATAAAGTAAATAATTGTAAAGAATGGAATTAATAAAATTGCTGGATAGTGGAGTGGGATGTTCGGAATCCAAACTGGTGATCAGGGGTTATATGATTGGAATCAAGGATGGGGTGATTAGGATTTTGCCCAAGATCGAAAATAGAGAGATAGGGCGCTTGGAGGATGGATATTCTTGCAGCTTTTGGGGTTTGGGTATCATTTTAACTATTAATAATTTCCATGGGACAGGAAAATATATGGAACGGAGTATGGCGCTATATATCTAAGTGAGAAATAGGATTGCTTTCCGATTTTATTGAAAAAAAAAATTAACAAAATTAAGAATTTTAGGCACCTAGCTTCAAAAGTTTACATTTTTTCCATGGTTATTATATGTCAATAGATTTTTCTCTTTATTAATTATAATAAAAAAATATTACTGATTCTATTAAATAATCTTTTATTCACTAAAAAATAAAAAATAAAAATGTGGATTTCAGTAAATTAGGTCAACAATATTGTTTTAAGTTAGCTGTTACCATTTATGT
>NW_027113424.1:571157-572322 GCF_000696795.3 Halyomorpha halys
GGTTCTCAATAGGATTTAGTTTTTATTATCGCAAATACGTTTATAAAATTGAAAAATAATTTTATTCTTCCATTCCGAAATAGATTTCATCTCCCATTTCTACCACATCAATTCAAAAATTTAATAAAACAAATTAAAATAGTAATAGTTTGGTACGCTATTTTTCTGTGGGTCATAGATCGGACTTGAAAAGGATTTTCCCGAAAACCAGGATTATCAACAGCTGCGCAACGTGAAAAAGTGCCATATTTAATTAAATAAGATATAAAAAAATATAAATTAATAGGTTCCTTAAAAATATCAGTTATATTATATTGTTTAGTAGAATTAGTTTAAATAGGTGAAACGTTTAATAAATAATACCAAGACATAAGAAGTTTAAATTACTTCATTTTCATAGCAATTGGTATATAAAAAAAAAAAACAGAAGTTAAATTCTTCATCCAACTCATAAAGTGGGTAAGCTATTTTCTTCGACCTAGACACGGGATTGGCCAGGAAAGATGGCGCCCTGATGAGGAAGCTGCAAGAGCCGGAGGGAAATGAAGGACGAGAAGAAAACAGGTTAAAATTAGATTTTCAGATTGAAGACGGAGGCGTTGGAAATTTAGCTTACAAATTTAAGGAAGCATCCTATCTAAGCTAATAGCGAGTCTCGGGACTCCAGAACGATCCGAGTAACTTATTAACTTCTATAGTTATAACAGACTTGAATATGAAAATTATGGATTTGTATCAAAAGTTTCTCAAAATTCAACTTAAGCATTCTTGAGTTAGGAATGTTAAAACGTTACGTGTATGGAAGGAATATTGAAAGGTAGTAGTTCTGATTGTTTTTTTATTCATATATAAATTTCTGCAATGTAAAATTGACTTTTCATGAGTTGTAGCGGTAGAGATTTATTTTATTTTTTAATATCAAAATAGATTTATTTTATTTATAAATGGGAACATCTTGTTATTTGTACAAATAGTAAGATTTTACACAAATAATATAGTTCAGGCGGTCGTTAAAAGTAAAAATGTACAAATCATCATTTGTTCATTGTTTTTATGCGCTAAACTGCTTAGATGACTAGTCGCAGAGAACTTAGTACAGTTGATAATCGTTCTTAGTAAAAGAGCCCAAGAGGAGAAAAAAGGCAGTTATCTCACCCCAATTTTT
>NW_027113424.1:574197-575345 GCF_000696795.3 Halyomorpha halys
CTTATTTGTATCCCAAAAGTATCTCTTCCAGATCATACCTTGGCAAGAAACCCTCTGAACTGAATCTCCAAGTTCAGGTACCAACGTGAATAAAGGTTCTCGAATCAATCACAAGGTGAACAAATGATAACCTTTATAGAAATTGTCTAAAATTCATAATGGCCAATTATAAAGCAAGATATTAATCAGTGCAATGAGTAGATAATCACAGTGATGGGAAACTTCGCACAGTACGATTGCAATAACAGATTCATTAAGTGCAATAAAACCTCAGTTTTCCTCAAATACATCCCCATCAATTAGTTTCAAAAAGAACAAAGCTATTATTTAATAAGCAGGTAGGAAAATCTGTACAATTATACAGTCAAATTACTAGAAGTTTAATAAAGAAAAATTATACAACACCAGAATAACAATTAATTAAGAGAAGATATTTAATGGTATGTTCCGACCGATGACGTAAATTCGTTAAGAACTGCAAGACTGTTTCACTTAATTCAACAAACGCACGAAACTGTAGCATTGAATTAATGCAAATAATTAAAATGTTTGTTAATGCCTTTCCTTCAAGCAAAATTATAATCTTTGAGATTTTGTACACACTACTTAGGTGTATCAATAAGTACATTATGAAAAACATTTTATGTCAATAACTAGTTTATTTAGCTATTTTAACACAATTCTAAATCTCTTTCACTACTTTGTTTAGAGGAAGAATGATAGTTTGTTATACATTATAGTATTTAGATAAAATTAAACATATTGTTATTATGATTAAGTAATATAAATAATAACACTCACTATGCCTCAATGTTAGTACTATATTGAAACTAATCAGACCGACTGACATATCAAAGATTTTTAAGGAGTGAAACAAAGTTTATATTCGTTTTTAGCACCTCAAGAAACCCTTCAATACGAATTTTTGAAAAAATGAGAAAATAAAAAATGATTTAGCCCAAAATTTTCACCCTACATCCTTCTTTGGTTTCTTTTACAAAATCTAAAAAACAGAAATAAAAGAATTTCAAGCTAACAGGTTCGTTATATTTTTTATTATTTTTTCCCCAACCTTTATTTGACCTCCCTCCCCCTCCTTTTCTATTCTTTTCTTAATTTTCCTTACCCACGTTATTAGTTATTTTCAC
>NW_027113424.1:575945-585011 GCF_000696795.3 Halyomorpha halys
GATAGAGATACATAATATAAATATAAATACATCAAAATATGAATAAATTCAATATAATACGTGTACGGGGAACGACTCCAAAAAAAAAAATCATCCAAATAAATGTGAAAAATTTCTAATTTTTAATTTCTCTGAAAATGGTATTTAGAGGATTCAGACAATACGAAAAACGAATATGATTTTATTTTATTTTTTTTTTAAATTGTTGGCATACTATACACCGAGTCACATTATGTTTTTATATATATTTTTTATAGATATAATAGAGCTTAATGGAATCAGTGATATTTTTTCTTATTCCTCGGAAACAGACAGATCGACTGGTAAACAATAACTGTTTAAAAAACGTAAACTTTCTGAGCTACAAACTAAAAACGTCAAACTTAATTTGACCCATAACTTTTTTCTACTTGAGTATTCGGGGAAATTATTTTCCTGTTAATAATAATTTATAACTCCAATTTTATTCAAACCCACTGTTACCAAAAGCTAAATTTCAACTCTTAAACTCATATGAATATTTTTTTTAGATTTAAGTCCTTGATATGTGTGAAAGGGAGTTACAAATAAAGCAAGACTTCTTGAACGTTTTATTTTATATCACCTGTTCTTATTTGTTAACAAAGGTCTGTTTTGTGCGCTTTCCCTATTTTTGTAGTTTAATATAATACCAGATCACCAATTTGGATTCCGAACCTCTCATTCCACTATCCAACAATGTCTTCGTGTGGTGGACATTGTCTCGTCTTCTTTAGAGCGTGGAATGTACTGCGTGGGAGTCTTTTTCGATGTAGAACAGGCTTTTGATAGAGTCTGGCACCCGGGACTGCTTTACAAACTCCGTAAATTCCTAACTCCTACATACTTTCTCATTATTCGTTCCTTTCTCACGGACAGATTATTCAAAGTAAACCACAATGGTTCCTATTCATCCCTCTTCTTTCAGTCCGTTGGTGTTCCTCAAGGTAATATCCTCGGTCCCATCCTCTACACAATTTATACAGCTGCCATTCCAACCAATCCTAACACTATCCTCACCACGTATGCCGATGATACATGTGTGCTCGCTGTTAATAATAACCCATTAATTGCAACCCAAACTCTTCAATCCCATATCACAGCACTCGAAGAATGGTGTCGTAATTGGAGGATTAAAATAAATTCCAACAAATCCCATCAAATTACCTTTACCCTACGTCGTAAACCTACTGACTATCCTAAAGTATACTTTAATAATGTTGCTCTTACCCCTGTTGAACAGATCCGCTACCTTGGACAATATCTGGACAAACGACTAACCTGGAATCCTCACACAAGACTGAAAAGACAGGAAACTGCGACTATCGATTTCGACTATTACAGCACTTACTAGACAAACGGCCCAAACTTCCAATACATTACAAAAGACTGATTTACATGACAATTATAAGGCCTATCTGAACATACGGCGTTGAGCTTTGGGGCTCCACTAAACCTTCGAATTCCTCTCGTATCCAATCCTTACATTCCAAGATCCTTCGTAAAATCCTAAATGCTCCCTACTTTGTCACAAATAAAATCATCCAAAAAGACCTTAATGTTACATTTGTAACCGATCTAGCCCGAACTAGATATCAATCCTTCCATTACAAACTCTCTAACCACTCACACCCATTAGTTTCTAATCTTGCTTCTTCTTTTATTCCGGACAATCCTCCGAGGTGTCTGAAAAGAAGATGGCCTCGAGACCTTATATAGTAAAAATGTTTTTAGAGTGCTACCATTGGGTAGCTTCTCTACATGCTTGTACCATACCATTATGATTTCCTCAAATTTACTTGATGTATTTATGTACAGTTGTAAATAAATTTTGTATAAAATTTGTAAATTTTGTACATCTGTAAATAAATTGTTTTAAATAAATTTAAAAAACAAAACAATTTTCGACGAAAAAATTTAAGGCCCAAATGTTGAACAAAACGTTTTGCATTCGAATGCTATCATAATTCGTATTTCAGGATTTTTTGAAGTGCTAAGACCAAACATGAACTCTCTTTTCTTTCATTCACTTTATACTTTTCAAAAACTTATGATGTGTAATGACTTTTAATATTGTAACAAGGGTTTTATATTTACCTTAAAAAATGTGCTAAATTCCATTCTCCAGTAAGTGAAAAAACTTTTTTTCTGTTTCAGGTTTTTTGTTTGTGTTGAAAATGTGTACATAAGGTAGTTTTGGGTGTACTGAATTCGAATATGAAGTTATTTTTGTTTGAAATTTGTTATACTTTATTTAATTTTGTTTCAATGTTTTAGGAAATAAAATTTTCTTTATTTTATTTTTAATCGATTCAAATATCTTATCTACTCATTTAATAACATAACTTACCAAAAAAAACAATTGATATTATTCTACCATGCCAGAAAATTCGTTTGCTCATTTTCCTAGATCAACTAGAAACCTTAGTTATTCATGTACAATATTCAGAATTTTTTTTTACCGTCGAAAAAACACGTTCTCTCTCATTCCAATGATAACAATAATGAATACATTTACTAAATTTTAAGGCAATAAAATGTTTCCCGAACATATTTATACAACTGTAAAAATATTATTTTATATCCCAAATTTAAATTGACCAGAGTCTGATCTGTACCAAACGGTATATTTTAAAGTCCTTTTGTCACCATAAAAATTAGAGCTTAATCGATTGAGTTGAAATACGCTAGGAAGTAGTACTTCCGGTCCTATGGAAGGCTGTGCTAAGAATCTGGAATTAAATATAATGAATTTACGGATATCTGTAAGCGAAGCTGCAAAACAGAGTATACTTTCCATTTCCGTACACCAAACCCAAAAAGATCAGCCAAAATTATCAAATAGTATTTTTAGATGTAGATCTGTGACTGATTTTTTCTTGGTTTATTTATTAACATTGACTTAATATTTATTTTTTACAATCGAAAAAGTTCTCTTAACAAGATTAGTATGATTTGTTGGATACGTATTGATGCCCTACATCGATTTTTAAAATATTTATGTGTTTCGAACATTTAATAAAATAATGCTATCGGCCGTTATTTCTCCACCCCAAGAATACAGTTTATAAACTTCGAAACATTGTTAGAAGTAAAAAAAAGTACAACATGAAATAGAAATAGATTCTTTTTTTTTTTTTAGATATAAGTGACGGGATGAATCATACATTAATTCTTTACTTTAGGAATAGCACTACAAGTACACATTTACAGGAATAAATACTACAGCACAAATATTGATATTTAAAGGAAAGGTTATGACGGTATAAAAGATAAGTGCGAAGCCGAATATATAAATAAATATGACTAAAACAAACTAGATAATAAAGAAATAGAAAGTATCTAGACAAGAGAAGAGGCAGAAGAGGCCAAACCCCATCGATTTCCTATAGCACTCGACAAAGGCCTGGGGACACGCTAGCTGCCTCGTCACACTGGTTGTGCCTCCTCATAATAACAACCTATTTCGTTTAGGAAGGAAAAATTGGAGTAAAAAAAAGACTAAGTCTTTGTGAATAGAAAAAACTCAATTAAAAAAGTAATTAAAAAAATTCTTTATACTTCGAATCAATTCTGATTGAGAATGTCGTTGCTTGTGATTTTTTACCGAGCCTGTTTTGGACGTCTTTGTTAGAGGTATTATATTTTGTAACGAACATTTTATTTTTTTGAAGGCACACAGTCCTTCAGATTGGAAAATGTTTAATCCTACTCGAATCAACTAACTTTATCTGTGAACTCTTACTGAAATATAATACAACTTTCTTTTTTAAAAATTTGAGTAGCAGTGTGTGTATAATTTAAATTTTACGTTAGCAAAGTTCAGTTAAACAAAGCATTCCCAAGGTGAATACTGATTAACGCTCTTCTCGATATCATGTTGGAACAGGAATATAAAAAAAACCAATTAAACTTAGGATACCAAACTTTTTTTTTCCAGTGCCGATATTTGTCAAAATCTGGAGTTTCAATTTTTTGACACCATTATTTCAACAAACTTTAACTCAAATACTAAAATTATCTTTATAACCATCATATAACCAGGAATGTCATAATTTCATAATAATTCAAAATGAAATGTTGACAATAAAAATTGACGAAGTAAAAAGGGTAAGTTGTCGGAAAAAGAGAAAACTTATTATCTTCATTATGTCCCTTTATCATAATATGCATATGTAAATTTACGAGTGACACAACGTATAAAAGTTTAAGGTGGAAAAAAAGTTAGACACAACTTATCTCTAACAAATCGCTCCCAAGTATTATTAATTCAACGCCCGAAAGAGACCCACGAAATGGTAAGATCGATTCTTCTCTTTTATTTTTCAAGAAAGTATTTGTGACCCTAACATATTTATAACATAGTAACAACTAGTTAAAATATGTACAGTCAAAAAAATATCTCACATAATATATCTCGTAGAGGTTTTGTATTTATTAATAACTAAGAATAAGCAATATCAAGTTACTAAAATAAACTTTCTAGCGATGATTTCAGGGCAAAAAGCTAAATTTCAATATTTAATTCACAATATTTATTCACTTAATTTCTTTTTAATCTTTATTGAAGCAGGATATATAGAGAAATTATAGTGTTGTTATGTTATAATATGATGTTTGATCATATAGTGGAAAAATATCAAAAATTAATTTTTAGTACTTTTTCAAAGAAACCTGAAATGAGTATTTTTCAATTAATTCTCTTATTTGATATAAATCTAGGATGGGATTTGAAAATTGAATTTCTCTTTAGAAAAAATCAAGTAACAGAACCCATCGGATATATAAATACTTTATACATATTCTTGTTAAAAATATAAATAATAGGTATTAAACGTCTTGCTTGGATTTAGTATTTGATAAGTAATATTTATTGGGCAACCCTTAAATATTTAAAAATATTCATTTTTCATAGAAATTTAAAAGTTGTCATATTTCCCGTTTGAGGGTAATAACCGATACATTTAAAATTTGTCAGAAACGTGTAATCTACTAATATTAAATTTATAGATATTACGACCTTCCCATTTGAGAGTAATAATCGATATATTTTTACATTTATAGTATAAATACAAAAACATTCATCCGTAGATTCCTAATCACAGCCAAATAACTGGCATCATGACTAAGAACTTGAAGCGTTAGGAGATACATTAAATGCAGAATTAACTTTCACCATTACATAATAATAAAAGGACATTTATTCTTATAATATATAAAATAAAAGAATAATCAACGTGATACGATTCATAGGAAATATAAAAGGGTAATTTATTACAGTAAATAATTGATAAAGAAATTGAAAGAATTGCGCCAGCGATAAGGTTATTGTCCATTTCAATGTATAATATTTTTCTATTTACTTTATGTAATAGAAATAGCTTGTTTCTAGTGATTAACACTGAATAAATAAATACAATTAGTATTAATTCGCCTACTAGCAACGTTTACAAAAATTTTAAAAAAATACTTAGGCAGATATTGATAATAGTGATATGACATGCGTGAGTGGAAGGGGTATCCATCAATACCTCCTCCACACGAGATTAAAAAATGTGACTAGAAGACCCTCCTACTCGTCCTTCTAAACTAAAAAATTAATTCTTTCTAATAAAATATAAACAAAACATTTAATTATTTCCTTATCAAACATGTGTTGATCGATATTACTAGAATATTCCCAATACAAACAAGACCAAACTGTGTTCTGAAATCAATTCCTAGCAACTTCTATTTAGTAAAAAAAAATGTAGTAGGTAGGAAAATTATTAATATTATTTATAAACAATTAAATTTAAAAATTAATTATTATTTATGTCAATTCAGATTATTCTTTTGTTTATTTAACTTTTTCTACTTATTTCATTAGGAAGAGAAATCTAAATTTTGTGATAATTTTTTTAGTAGTTTCTTTATAAATATACTGTGGTAATTTTTTTAATTTAGTCCAGAGTAAAAATCTATCAAATGGATGCGAACCCTTATAATTGTAGAAATATCAAAATTAAAATTAATAATCTTTATATAGATTAAAATTTCTGTTGCGTTATAGTATTAAGAAAGAAATTTATGCGCTTTAGTAACACCATTACTCATCTTCAAGCATAAAATTAACGCCTAATGTAAGTAAAATTTATAAAATCATTACTGCATATTTTTTTGTAATTTTTCGGATCATTTCAGACAATCAGACGGAGTAACGATTCCTAACAGGTAATCATCTTCAACGATGGGAATTTTAAATGGTTGCGCAAGCAGTAATTTAGTAGATGATGAATGCAGCAATTTTCACATTGAAGGTTCGTAGTTTTACAAGGTTGAATAGGAAATGCTAAAATGCTTCAGTTTGATACAGAGAGGTAATATTACCTTATTTAAAACGGCTTTAAGCACACACAAAATGGTATTTCTATTAAAATAAAATAATATTTAAAAAAAACAAACAGTTCAATCGAAATATAATTTTTAAAAACTAAATTAAGAGCAATAAAAATAAATAGGTCATCTTTTCAGACTATTTAAGAACAATACAAGGCAATCTGACCGTGATAATAAAGAAAGGCATGTCTGCAATTGTTCTCAATTACTCTGTGATAGGCAATCATACAGTAGGAATACCAAATTATTTTGACAAAGACAATTCTATAGTATCATTGTCATATCACATCACTGAGTTCTACAACAGAATCGTCATTTTGAATAAGTGGTTCAATAGTACAGAGGAACCTTGGTACAACAAATCTCAACATAACAAATTATGTAAAAAAGTGGTTTTCGACCTACGGTATGCGGACCACAGGTGGGCCGCAACAGTGTTCAGCAGTACTTATTATCACATCTGTTTTATTGTTTTCCTTTGCAGATGTTTTACTGTTGGTTGAAAGGTTTTAAGAGATAAATACAAATTTTCGAAAGGGTGTCCTCTGCCGAATCAGAATAACGCATTGTATACGTGTCTACCTCAGGCAAGCTGTCAGAGAAATACGACTGGGAGTCGCAAAATCCAAGCAAAAAGGCCAGGGCTTTTGGTGGGCCCGACATGAGTTAACTAAAAAAAATTGTTTCAATATAATTCACGCTTGCTGATGAGAAATGTTAAACTCGTGTTATTAAGCTGCTGTAATAAGTTATGTTTTCATAATAAACCTTAGTCGATATATGAAATATTTATATTACGGACAAAAATAAAACACATGAAATATTTAGTGGGAAAGTGTCCGACGGGTTATTTTGCCCCGAGGCCTGGATTAGCTGACGGCGGCCCTATTACACTTCAGTGTAAGGAATCAGCATATCATGGTATGAATCTTATCCCTCATCCAATTTCTCTCACTCCTACCCACTCGTGCCTACATAATTGTAACCAAACGCAAGTTTCCAAAGTTCTGTTTATAATTGAAGAGTCGTCTTAGTGATAAATTAACGGAGCGTTGAGGTAACAAAGTACATCACATTAATTTGTGTTAAAATTTTTATATATAATTTCAGCGTGTACCTAATGTATAGTAATTTATAATAAGCTTTAAATCTATTGTTTTTTTTTTATTTTGAAAAATAAGACTGTCTACATACTATTTACATATTTCAAATATGAATAGTTTATTATTGTTCATACCACAAAAATGAATAGTTTTAGCCAGAGTGAATTCAATTGGTTCTATTCCTTATATAGAAACCAATAAATAAGTCAGTAAACCCAATAGGTCAATTTTTTACTAATCCTAACTTCCATAAAACAAACCTTAAAATAACAATACTCGCGTTACGAACCAGATAAAATGTACAGTTAAGTTGTACTTAATAAGTTAGTCATTATAAAACAATAAAATGGTTCATTTCATAGTTTATTAATAATTTTTCATATCACAATAATTCATAGAAACTAACTATGTTTAATTGTTAGAGATTTCTAGAGATAATAACTAAAAAGAATTTATCGAATTGTGCAAACAAATCTGCTATCTCATTATAAATTTCAAAGTAAGATAAATTTGCTATAAATTTATATAGTAGTATTACCTTGTCTCAAAGGAATAACTCCGAATGAATAAAATAAATCAGTATAATTTTGTAAACTGTATTAGCCGTAAAATAACCCCAAATAAATTTGATTAATGAGCTATAATGAGTCTCCGTTTTAACATTTTCTATTTATAATCAATTATAAGTGAAAACGTTTCGGAGACATGGCAGATTATCAAAATAATTACCTCCATTGTTGCTTACCACTAATTTATTTTGATACAATAGCATCTCTTATTAATTACTCCACAAATTAAAAAATACAATGACATACATTGTTGTCCACAATTGTTAAAAATTACAATAACAAATTTAAGGTAAGGTCAGTATTTCATTAGCATCATTGTTACTTAAGCGAATACATACTTGAAAAGAGAAAAAGTTCTAATCAACAGCACTTGATTAAGAGGTGTTTTGTTTTACGGGATTTAAGTTTTTAAGATAAAATCACAAGTTCAGCTTAAAAAGCGTTGTTAAGATTAAAAATAGAGATCTCGAAACCAGGACTTATATTTAAATCATATTATAACTATAGCATCATTAACAAAAAGATAATTATAAATAAACTGAAGCCAGCAAACATAGGACCAGTCAAAAAAGTTACCAACTTAATTTATCAAGTTCTATAAAATTAAAAAACAAAACATAGGAAATTACAAACTACAGTAATAATACGGTAAGAAAGAGCTTAATGTGGGACCAAAGGGTTAATGGCACCATCATTTGTGCTAAAAGATTGAAATGGTTAGGGATAGGTCTGGCTGTGTAGAGATAGGAACATCAAAAGGAACTGTCACCAAATGGGTCCCACTGGAGGAAAAGGAAGGTAAAAGCCGGCGAAGTGAGGAAGAAAATGATGGTCTTATGGGAATGAGGATCTCTAAGGACGAGCATCACTGGAAGAAGAGCTACACGAACTTGATCATTAAAAGAAGGGCTTCGCTCTGTTTTTCTATTCAAACTTTCGCTCTCCAGGAAAGATCTATATAATGGGTCATTCAATAATAGAAATAAAGAGTAATTTTT
>NW_027113424.1:585886-610659 GCF_000696795.3 Halyomorpha halys
ATATATATTAACATTAATTCAATTTTTCCACGTCATTCTTCTAAGCTACTTCTTATTTAATAACATACTGGTCTGTCCTTTCAATATGGAATGTTTAAACAATAGACCAGTAGAACAAGCCAGCAGGTCAAAGCGGCAAACAGAAACGAATTCCTATATGACAGAGGTAATGAACGAAATTATATTCTTATGGCGGCCATTATTCTTATCAAGTGTTAGCAAATAATAGGGGCATGGTGACACAGAGGTAAGGCGCTATGCAACTAACTCTTAAGTACCTGTTTCCAATCTGGCAAATAATAAGATATTGAGTTACTGTAGCCGTGAGTCAAACCTGTGGGTACTGGAGCCTGTCTGGGATTCATCCAGCCTCCGAATTATATCCTTACTAAGGGAAAAATCTGGCGGTGGAGCGTGATCTATTATCGTTAGTATATAATAAATAGTGTTAGAATATTTCCACCTAAATCTTAATTTATTGTTCTATTTATGTATTTGTCTATCTATTTATTGTTCTAAAAATAAATTAAGGCTGATCTTAGCGACGGTCACATATTTAAAACAAACTAACGAGCATTCCTTAACTCAGGGGAGTTTTAATTAATCTGTCTCTCCCATTCATCAGCATTTCTCTTTCCTTTTACCTCTTCCTCTCATTGTTTATCTCCTATTATAATATTCATTCATATAAACTTTACATTTATTTCTTTTATGCCCTCAATCGTTTAAGCCAATTGAAACCTTAATCATAAATGTTCTATGCCTAACTTAGAAATGGACATGAGGAAGGGGCTATGCAGTATTTATATAACATAATAATAAATTTTCAGTTGATACATCTTCCTCTCCTCTCCCACACACACTTTAAAGTTTCATTATTTAATATTTAATTTATTATTTGTTAATCCCTCAATTTTTTTGTCATTGTTAAAATTTCTAAAAGTTAATTATGAATTTTTTATTCAGCTTTGTCTCAGAAATGACACGGGGCAGGAACTATATAATACCGGCAACACCAACGAGACATGCAGACGGCTTTTATTATACAAATGGCGTTTATCCATTTAATTATAATTAAAATATATCATGTTTGGTAAATGATGGCCGAATTTTTTTTTAACAGTGGAGCTAGAAGGTTCAGAGCTGATTTTTCTGCCAAAACCACTTCTATAAGCCACCACGGTCTACTAGTACAAAACACTTGAAATAAACTTGATATACGGTAACATTTATGCATGTTGTATTTTTATTAATTACAGGGTTTTTTCGGTTTTAAGAACTCGTTACTAACACTGCCTTTAAACTTTGGATTTGTTTCCCACTACTGAACTGAATTCGATAAACCTCCATGGGATCAGTTTTAAGATCAAAAATAGAATGATAGTAAAAGAAATTATTAAATGTCAACATAACTTTAATAACCGAAAATATAATTAATATTCAACTTCAATATTTACTCATATTGTTTTCATTCTAAAGCAAACAGAAATTCAAACTTGGTAATATTATTAGTTGGGCTAAGTTGTATTATGGTCCTACTTTATGACTGCGGCTTTGGGCTCGGCTGAATTAATAAAGCCGCTTGTATTAAATTGTGGAACGTGACCAACTCTTGAATTAAATTTAGTCAGATATCAACATAAAGACAAACATATATATAAATTCAAAGTTAAGGATATTCTAGTTAACACTTTATCACATTTGTCTACTAATTCCGTTATTTAAAGAATAATTTCATATAAGTTAATTTTTGTTCACATTCATCGATCTTTCCTATTTATATTTTCAAAATTCAATCAAAAGATAGGCCGATACATTCTAGTAGCAAACAGACCCAGTGTTATTTGGTAATAATATGAAGTCCGATTTGTAACACTATATTATCTTTGAACGTTGATACCAGCACATTCAACAATATAGCCATAAAGGCTACTAACCAATAAAATGGAAATGAACAACAATGCCGAACCAACATGGCAACATATCAAACAGACCATAGTTTGTCAAAGAACAAAGAATTAGATGCCTTTACCCAAACGGATACAATTGCCAATAGTGATTTCTGATTTAGGCAATTTAACATACATTGAATAAAATTTGTCTTCTCTTTTGTTGTTTAAAAATTGTTCCTAAAAATAATAATAATTCAATACTCATGGATACCTAACTTTCTAAACTTTTCCCGATCCTAAATTCTGATTCGAAATGACAATTTTTTTCGGTATTTCTGGAATATGTAAGTCTGGCATTCACGTTTAATTGTTTAAGTATTATAATTTAAAAAATATTATAATATGATTTTTTTTTTTGCAACATGATCGTTCGCTTACAAGTTAGGAACAAAAAATTGGTAAATGAATGACAAGAGTAAGAATCACACAATCAATTTATGTATACGAATATTTATGAACTCAGATTTCGTTTCAAACCATTTATTTATTTTTAAGGTCTTGCGTATTTGATTCGGGTCCTTATTTATCAAAAAAATACGCGTTCGATTCTCAGATGTTTTCACATATTGAGAAAAAACACTAATACCAAAGATTAAAAACAAATTAAAACCAAATAGTGTTAATTTCAAATCACCCCACCATTTAAAAAAAAACCGTTAAAACGAGCTAATTTTTATTTTTAATTATGCTCTCTAAAATTAGATACAAACAAACACTAACATACTCAGTAAAAGTTATTACTGAATTCGCGTTAGATTCCTTATGATAGAGTGAAATAAGAATAGTCGTACACCCTATGCCATATATTCCTTCAGATATTTTTTTTTTTATTAATTAATAATCTATGAACATTTTTAACATTAAAAAATGCATGTATCAGAATTATAAATGTCATTTTGTTGCATTAATAATTGTTATTTTAAAGTAAAGTAGCCGGGCCCGCTGAAAGCGGTTTCGCATTACAAGCAGTATAACCGATATAGGTGATATAGAATGGGGAGTATGTACATTTATTGAAATTATATATTTATCCAACGAAAAATTGTATTCACAATAGAAATGGACCTTCGAAAAAAATATTTTATAATGCAACAAATACGATATATTAATTACAAACAACAAGAATCAAATGACAATATATTGTCGTTGTTAAAAAAACATTTTTTTTTAAATTTAAACATTTAGCGCACTTCAGGATCTTCAGTAATAATGTCATTTAACATTAAATGTTATTTAACATTAATAATATCTGGTAATATAAGGGCGGTCGATTGGTAAACAAAAAAACCTGACCGATTTGGAACTAATTCAAATATTTATCACGCGATACAACTAACTTAAGAGTAGATGGATTTAGCACATTAGTTATTGTAACATTTCTCCTCGTTTGATCGTCATTCGGGCAAATTCAACTGCTATTTTTCAATATAATCTGACCCGTTTTAGAATAAGATATCAGTTGAATATTCAGAACGTTAAAAAGTTAGCAGAACCATTAAAAAATGAAAATAGTCGCAGGATATTTGAGTATTACCTTGATAATAGCAATTCCGAAACAACCCAATTATCCTTCAAAACTCAACGATATTTCTGCCTATATAATAATAATTTCTTCAATACAACAGGTTATTTTATAACCTAAACCAGAAGAAAAAATATGGTGCGGTGCGCGCATAACACAGCCTTTATTTACTAACCTACTAGTACAAGAGCCCAAGAGAAGAAAAAAGGCAGTTATCTCACCCCAATTTTTGATTACTTTAATGAAAACAATGTATTATTAATAGTCAAAATTGATGAATCTGCCAAGTATAGGTAGAGGGAATAAAAATGGCAGCTTTTTCAAAAAGATAAAAAAAACTAATTTTTCATTCGGACCTCTATATCTTAAAAAGTAGGAACAACAGAAGGAAACCTAAGAGAACGTCATTTAAAAAAAAAAATAAATTTGCTAAAATATGAGCCCTAATAGAGCTATTTACGTTAAATAATTTTCGAGATAAAGCTTTTCAAAAAGCAACATTTCATAAAAATGTTGTATGGGACGTACTGAAAGATTAGTAGTTAGGGAATTTATTTTGAAAAATGTATACCTCAAAAACCATTTGACGTACAGATTTCTATTAGCACTAAAATTAAAGCTAATTTAATGAGCTATAAAGTAGTTTATGATGTTTATCTTCGCTCGAGTAATGGTTTACATGAAATTTGCTAAAATAAATTTATTTATTTATTTTTTTTAATATCCAACATTTTAGACGAACTACTAGAAATTAACATTTTGTGAGTTTATTTAGTCAAATATCCTACAAAGATAAACATAATTAACTATTTTGTAGTAAATTTAACGAGCTATTGGACGTAAATAACTCTTTTAGGACTAATATTTCAGAAAATTTACTCTTCTTTAAATAATGTCCCCTTAGATTTTCTAGTGTTGTTATTATACCTATTTTTCATTGAAGTAATCAAAAATTGGGGTGAGATAACTGCCTTTTTTTCTTCTCGGCTCTTGTACTATACTTACAGACCCAAGTTTTGTGTATCTTAGTGATTTCGTGTTGAAGTTATTTTTTGTGACTTTTACTTTTAAAAAAAACTATTGTTGCTATAGAATTCGTATTTTAGGATGTGTAAAGATAGAAAAAACAAATATAAATTTTGATCCTGCCGAGAATACAGCAAAAGATAACGAAGATACAATCGCAAGAGATCGGATGGTTTCCGCATTTCCTGTTCAAAATAAGATTAATCTATTTTTCATTTTTTCTTCTTTAGTAATTTGTAAAAGTCTTTAATATTTTGTATTAAACACATTATATTATTCCTAATAATGAGAACTCTTTATCGTTTTCGAATAAACAAAATTAAATCTACTTTAGAGCAAGAGTTTTTGAAAACTCGGCAACTAAGCCCTCCTAGTTAGTCTATATCAATGAGGAAATATTCTATCTGATATCAATGACAACAGAATTGCTCATTGATACAAAATGTTGAGGTTAATCAAAATAGGTAGAACCGTTTTGAAAAAAATCGAAAAAATATGAATATTGACTTTATAAAGGTCGATTTTAGCGAAAAGTTACAGTTACATCCCAGACTATATACCCGCCTTCAATATGTATTTCAGTTTCGAATTTCTTTTCGTTTTATTGCAAAGATGTTCACATACAGGCAATTTTCTGAAGCTAGGTTTTTTTTTAGATTCAAGAGAGCTCTACATATGTATCGAAAACTCGAATTCGAAATTGTTGCGATTTAAAAATTTCCCTTACTAAATATTCCACATATAGGTAAGTGAAAGAAAAAATTTTATATAGATAGATCGATTGTTATATTCTCATCCATTAGAGTATGACAATCAATGCCTAAATTCCCAAAAAATCTAAACTTATTTAGAAATGATTATTGACATTTCCTCCTGTGTTATGAAAAAAACAAAATTTATAAGTTTATCTGAGAAAATTGGTAGTAAACATAAATTGCTGACAAATGACATTATATAACAATAAAAACCTCTAAAAGTGGACCTCTTTTTTGAAGATGGAACTTTTTTCACAACAGCACCCTTTGTTAGTCTAAAAAAAATTCGCGGCATCACTGTTGGGCTACGAAAATTTCATGTTGAGCAAAAATATATAAATGTTGGCACAATTATCTTTAGCGCGGTTTAGTATGTTGTAAAGAGAAATAAAAACATTGCAACGTAAATGCTGGAATGTACTGTATATTTGCTATTGCAGTTTTAATTTGTTTTATTTTTTCTATTATAATATTTTAAGAAAGTAGCATTCGTTTGTAGCACTGTAATAACCTTGAGGCAACTACATTGGTACCGCTGCACTGAGCAATATCACAGGTATTATGCATTTATAACAATATTAGAATAATGAATATTCGAATAATATTGGATAGGACGAATTCTTCAAAACCACTTTAAAAATCTGTAAATATATTCGATGTATTATTATCATTACTATTATTATCCAATTTATTTTACTGATTTACATTATTTATAAATCATGAATGCATTGTTAGTAATAATATATACAACAAAAGAGATTGTGTTTTAACCTAAGAGGAAAATGACATATCATAATTTTTTTGTTATGAAAATTATACAACTAATTTAGTTGAAACATTTATTCAAGTAAAAAGAAAACTAATAAATTAGAACTTAAAAGAAGGATAGTGACGAGATAAGCCGAGTAGTTATCTCATCTGAATTTCCTATAAGCAAAGTTATATCTCGAAGGGAAAACATGGTCGTATCTGTGCTCAGAACTTATCTGGTAATAAGATTCCATCCCAGTCGACTTAACCCAGACTCTGAGGCGCCTGGGCTGGGCCATATATAAAATTAGAGAAGATTGAAGCAATCTTGTATCAGGATTAAAGTAAGATTAATTCTTTGTTTGCTACTCATTATTCTATGATATAGAACCATACTGAATTTTCGATTACTTAACACAATGGTGTAGAATTCCGCCTCTTTATTATATATGTAACATCTACCATATTCTATATCTACTCACAAACTTTATAAAAACCGTATTAAGTCTGTAAACATTTATACTTTCGATTAATATTACTTTGTAATTTTTAATTATATTTAATGACATTATAACATTATTAGTTACGTATTAATTATTATTTTTATTTTTTGTTTTGCAATTATAAGGCTCTAAAGCCCATAAAATATGTTTGCAACAATTTTCTAAGATGACGTGTCTCAGAATAAATAACGAATTTATTATTTATTACTATTACAATCAATTAAAATTTATTTTTACCAATTCAAACATGCGTTCAGGACAGTGATAAAGAAATGTAACTTTTATCCCAAAGAAATTGAAATTTGATAACCTACTTCGAACTGCGAGAATTGTGGTAAAACAATAACTCAAAAAGATTATTCTACACTATTTATGGGGGTCAATTTTCAACATTTTTAGGCATCCCCTCCTAAATTTCGGGGTTTGTACTCTTGTAAGTTGGGATAGTATAGAGTTTAAGTCTAAGTTAGGCTTAACAAAATTAAATTAAATATTATTCATTTTAAAGGGCATTAAAACATTAACTGAAGTTATAGTGAATTTTTGCAATCCCAGAAATATTAGTTTGAACCCAAGTGATCAAATATATATTCCTGTAAGCGGGACCCACTATAAATTACAATACTGTCATTTCATTCCGAAAGGTGGGTAAATCAAAAGTCTCTTTAGTGAGTTCCTGTTATACAGGTTACACTGTAATCTAAACAGTATCAGCGCATGTGAAACATGTAACAGAACTACTTCAGTTACATGTAATAAATTATATTGGAGTAATAACAAAGATTATAAAAAAAAATCCAAGAAATGTGTAAATTTTGTAATAATTTGACAGTGTGAATTAGCCCTGTGGATTCGAGAGCCCTCGATGGCGGTCTACCCAGCCTCATAAAGTTTTTGGTAAAGTTATAAATTTGGGTAAAAATGTGTCGCTCGAGCGTGATTCTGACCAAATCATCTCCTTGCACATCCGTTGCTCCAGTAACAGTAATTCCTTACAAAGTACTGAACCTCTGACCCTTCCTGGGCTGTAGCGGTACAGATTTATTTTTTTTTTTAATTGTATTATAAAATAATAATATACCAAAACTTTGAATTTTTATGACATTAAAACCTCATTTTATAATTTTTGTTAGTATATATTATGAATGAGGGGTGGGGGTAGCCGCAGGTTAACTCCTAAGGACTACTAACTCCAGCGACTCTCATTCGAATCCGGTTGGGCAGAAAATTGTTTTCTGTTACACTGTAGCCGTGAGTCAACTCTTGTGGGTACTGGAGCCCTCCTGGGATCCACCCAGCCTCCTAAATTAGGTAACCTTAATTGGGTAAGAATCTGGCGGTCGAGCGTGATTCTGACCAGATCACCTCCTTGCATAACCGTAGGTCTAGTAACAGTACTCCCTTACCAAGTACTGAACCCCTGACCCTTCATTGGTTGTAGCGGTACAGATTTATTTAATTTATATTTATGAATGAGTAGTTATAAATCAAATCAATTATACGCACTTTTCAAATTTAACCATTAATTTTGCAAAAACAAATTCTTAACCCAAAACGTATCCAGTTTGTTTCAAAATTGAATTTACCTAAAAATTCAATAAATAAACTAAAAATTCACCTTTTCTACTCTCTTCTAAAAATTTAATACGACATGCTCTCATATTTTATGGAATTAATAATTTATTTCTCAACTACATCTCTGAATGTAGTACACACCAATTATCGAGAGCGACCTACGAAATTCATGACAATTTCTTGCACCACCGCCTAAAAGCTGTTTTACATTTCTGAATACTTGAATAATCTAGGACTCCCGCGAATTGATCTGGTGAACTCTCACATTCATACTAAATCATAACTATATTGATTAAAATTCCTTTAGTGTTATACAGTAAAGCGAGTAGATTTATTGAAATTTGAAAAAACATGAGAATATTCTCAATATTAATCTAAAAATACAAATAAAGCTGTTTAACAAGTCACTCGCTTCCAAAGAACTACAAGAAGCCAAATTAACGCCAAGCCGAAACCACATAAGTAATGAGTCGCTACAATCTTGACTTATGTTACCCTAGAAAAGAAATATTTAAATGTTTCAAGGTTTCATATTTCTTTAACTACCAGCTTTAAATAACTAAATCGCCCTAATGTTCTAACTGCATTAGCGAAAATTTAAGAATTGAATAACTTTATGATTATATCGAATATAAGAGGACAGAATAAAGTATTAAAAATATCTGAATCACATTTACAATTCACATTGTGTTACCGCACGACAATAAAAAAAAAAAAAAAAAACTACGCGATTTTTCACCATAAATTATGTAAAGATAACGTCTTTTAAGGTGTTATCTAATAAATAGTATAAATATAGTAATAAATCACTATGTATGTAGTAATAAATATACTTTCCTCACAAAAAGCTCATAAAAATATTTATAATGCCTCATATTAAACAAAATTTTATTGCATATTATCTATCTAGTTTCTGTTCATTATCACTTCGCGCTTAGGCTATATGATTTTTCATATGGTTTAATCTTAAGTATCATCATCTTTTTTTTTGCCCTTCTTTTCACTATTAATTTAAGTAGACTGCTGCTCGTGTATAAATTTAAAAAAAATTATTACTTCGGGAACATGCAGTCCTTTGACACAAATAAACGGGGAACACAAAAACTGTGAAAGACTAACATATTTTTAATTAATTTTTTAGGACTCAGTGAATCCAACTTCCTTTCCAGTAACATTAAGTGAACAAAGTTGAAAATATTACAAATAAATATGTTTTAAAAAAATAAATAAATTTACAACAATAAATGTCTAAAATAAGTAAAACGTTTTGGGGACATTGTTGTAAATAGACGAATAAGAGTTTGAATCTTGGCTGTAGACATAGGATTCAGGAATAAAATTGGGAGCACCGATTCTTGGCAGATACTAATTTTATATCCCTCTAAGGATGTATGTATATGTGTAAGGATATGCAGATATATATGCATATATTATACATATGTATAAGCAAACATGAAATTATCAATTAATTTGATAATGGATGGAGCTGGAATAATTTACACAAATAATCGAACAAAACGTGAAATATATAAGTATACACACACAGACACAAAAATAGATTAAGATTAGAAAAAGCGTCGGCACTTAAAAAACAATAAAAATAATTATTGTAATAAACGTTCCTTTTTTATCCTGAACATGAGGTACATTAGCCACCATTTCTTCGCCTTAAAAAAATATATCTATTTGAATTTTAAACCAAATTTAAAATATCTTTTCTTTAATAATTTAGATTTTTCCGTCCGTCTACAGAAATACACCCTACAGAAATTTTCTATTGGAGATTTTAATATAAATTCATAAATTTTATTTAATTAAACACTATTTTATTTTTATTATTACTTTAAAGGTTTCAAAGACGAAAAGAAATATTTCGACCACCTGAGAAATGACAAATTGATGAATTATTATAATCTCATTTAAAAGAAGTTAGATGGTCTTCTCGTTACATAACAAAAGATATCATAAATGCAGTAAACAATGCATTAGCGTTTTCATGGATAGTTGAACACCAAGATTATGGATAATACTGGATGCATCAACTTCCTGGATCTCTGCGACGTTGTAATAAATATGCGCAATACGGCTACTATTATCATTCAAGGACAAATGTTTCCAGTTTTTAGACATTAATAGTAAAACATCAGAAAATTAATTCATGATGACACCTTTCAAACAGTAATTTGGCGTTGATGACCGATGGGTTTTACGCCTTAATTTCTTAATAAACAAACAAACAAACAGTAATAACATGTCAGAAATTGAAACTGCAAGACTCATCGATGAGAATATTGGTCGTCTAGAAACTTTGTTTCATAACATTACCTCGAGTATTTTTTTGTCCTGTTTTAGAATAATTTTTTGAAGCCAAACTGAAATTCATATTTCAAAACTATTTGTCAAAGAACCATAGTACGTTGAGGAATTAAAATAAGTAGCAACAGATTGTAGTGTTTATCTACAGCGCAGTTTTCTTCGAACTTTTATTTTGATAACCTGGTGCGTAAGGTATTAACCTACAATAGAACTTTATTAGTTTGGCACTTTTTTTCTCTTGCGTGAGTCAAGTCACTAAATTGTCCATTTACTTGACTCAAAAGAAGTACTTTAACTATACAGTAGTACAGTACTACTATAATTATAGTACACTGGTAGTAATTATACCGATAATTATCCTTAATTGTAACACTTAACAAGACCATGAGAGAGAAGACCATTACTACTAAAGGATTCCAGGGTATCACATGCTAACAAACTATATTATATGCATAATGTATAAATTTTGTTTAGTTATTTCATTCTTTCGATTTGAAGTATACCCTGTGATGTGAATATCTTTAGGAGTAGAGAAAAATGCTCCTAAATATTTTCTGTTTTCGATCAGCTTTTCACAGAGGAAAAGGATGTGGAACAGGCTTCTAGGAATGAATTGATAACTGTCAACGCAGATTTTAATATACAGGTATTAACCTACATCCGAAAACAACTCCTGAGTTTACAATCTCTATTGAATCAGTAATAAAGGAATAAACGGTGGTTTTCAGCCCAAAAATTATCTGACTTTGGAGGAAGGAAATGAAGAAAATTAACTAATTTTTTATTAACAATCCTCTGAAATTTATGAAAAGAAAATAATTTCTTTTAGTAGTCCTGATACTGACATTCATATAAAGTATATCCATAAGGTGTTTATGATTATAAAATATAGTTGAAAATATTAATAAAAAAGATTTTTATCATATTGTAGGAAGAAGATCCGAATGACGATCAATAGAGGTGTAAAATTGTTAACCAACGTTTCGCCCCACTTTACAGTGCTTCATCAGAGCAAAATAAGAACAAAACAAAAATTTTAAAATGTGATAAAACAATTATAATATAATGTAGAAATAGATATACATATATAAACTTTTTACTCTCTTCGTATTTATATTATCATAGTTTTATCACATTTTAGGGCGAAATGATGATTACCAATAAATTGTTTTTTTATTATTTTGTACCTTTATGGACCATCATCCGGATCATCTTAATGCAAAATAATAAAAATCTTCCAAAAGTTCTTTATTGATATTTTTACATACTACAATCTATCACATACAGTTAATCTTCCGATCTTAGATATCGTAAAATCCCATAAAATAAATGCTTAGAACTAACTATTGCAAGAATGTTCCATCAAGCATACTAATTATTTTTATAGGCTTATAAGATGAAGGAATGATAGGCGTCGTAACCGCCCGCAATCATCATTTAGATCACAGAGGTCCGGAACACCCCCTAGCGTGAGTCCTTTCAAACCTAATTGTTTGACAGCCCCTAAATTATATGTTATCTTCACTATTACCTCCTGCTTTCAACGTTAACATCCTATTTACGGTTTTTTTTTTTTTTTTTATTTTGGTTCCTTTTTCTGATAAGTTGTTTTGCATTTAGTATTATTCAATGCATGTCTTGCTTAATAGAAAATATAAGCACAATTGACCTGAAAAAACATCAGAGTAGCTTTCTCACCATTTCTACTAGATAAGTAGGTACATTAATAGTAGTAGTAGTAGGCTACCTCGACTTAACGTTAAAAAAAAATTTCAACCCCCTGTTTCTCTTGTTTTGTTATGCTTTAACCAAGTTCAATCCAGATCCCTCCACTTAATTTAATTATATTTTAAGGAGTAACTGTGATATTTATTTATCAATCAAATTTGAGCATTTATAATTTAATTACAACTCATCGGGTGATGGTTTGCACTCTCAATTTGAATCTGACAAAATATCAAAACAACTATAAATAGAAAATTAAATTATTCTATTCTAGGTTTATATGTTGCCAACGTCAGGTGATTTTGTTAAATATCTCTTTTCCTAATAGTTGTAAATTATCGATAAAATTTTGTTTTGTGAGTCAATCATTTCATTTATTTTTAATATTTGTATCTCGTCAAAAATTTTTGTGGTCTTCTTATTCTATAGAGAAGTACTTCAACAATTTTTCGAAGCTTGACATTTTAAAAAGATCGTAAACGCCTTAACATTTATTGCAAGAAATGTAAAAACCCAGGTGTTCCATGAAGCAGTGCCGAAGATTTACAAATCGTGACTTCAAGCGGAGATAAGATTCCTCAACATAATAAAAGTTGGAACCTGTTAACCTAAGTTCTCAATGATTTTAGTTTTTTTTATGTAAATGGGCCGAAAAAGATCATAGAGTCTTCATAAAAAAGATCTTAATCAAAAATCAAACAAGAAAACCGTAAAAGTAACGAGTGATCGATCTTGCCTCGTGCTGTTTATCGTCAAAAGATGTTATGTACGTTTGACTGCATATAACTGCTATGAAGATTTTTTTTATTTTTTTATGTTTTATTATTTTGGCGAAAAGGTTTAGATGTTTAGGTGATGGTGATACAAGATGGTCATTAAATACAGGGAAAACAAACGATACAACATTTTGCTACATTCAGACCTTAAAAATATGAAATTAAATAAAATACATTGAAAATTAGTCGAAGAAGTAAATCGATTACAATTTAATTGACAAATCTACCCACCAACATAGCCATTTTAAAATAAATTCCGTTTGTACCGACTGAATTTACCAATGAAAAATATAGGAAGCACACCATTGTTTCTAAAATAATTCCACAAGTCAGGAAGTAAAGTTGCTTTATAATGTAACAGGCTGAATCGCTGTGGAACAATATTAGATGACATTGACATAGGAACCAGGATATGATAGGAGGAACTCCTTGGTGAACTTCCAAAGTGTTGATAAACAAATTGACTTGAGGACCGAGTGACAATAGATTATCACCAAGGCGGGAGGTAGGACCAAATATAGAAGAGTCAGTTATTGGTCTGGGGCCAAAGGATCCGCTCCGCTGCTTACGGCCATATAATGAGCATTTTATTTAGGAAACCGTCTCGACCCGTATTTTATTATTGAATTTTTATTTTATGAAAGAAATACAAAGCTTAAAAGATTTTTTTTTTTAATTTTTTTTTCGAATAAATTATTTTAATTAAATAAATTATCAAAATATGAATTGATATAATATTAAATTGGATGGTTGAAGATATTATCTATCTAATGTTTTTTTATTTAGTTTTTTTAATTTATGTATATAATAGTTTATTTTGATATCGGAGACCAGGCAGGATTACAACAAATTATATTATTCACCATTATATTATGTTATGGCTAACTCTTACCGTACGAAGCTATCTTTAAAGATAAATAAAGATATAAAAATAAGATACTATAATAGTGTAAAAAAATAAAAAGTATTTATTGAAATAAACTCTTCTACTGCATTAACTTTAGAAGAAAAATAGACAAAAATGATAAAAATAAAATTTAGGCCAAATAAAAATAAAAAAAAGTTATGTTTCATCCTTTATTTTATTTTTTAAAGGGCTTATCTTGATTCAAATATTTTTGTTTGAGATGAGAACTATGAGATATTACTTTTGAAAAAGCCAAGATAGGCATCAGAGAGCGATACTCGGTGCCTCATCCAGGCCTAATACAAAAAAAATTATTATTAGTCGAGTCAGAGAAATCTTCTAATAAGTATATTTCACCAGGTGTGCTGTAAGGATCAACAATCACTCCTTTACTCTACATAACATAACACCTACGACATACCTTTTTTTTCTTTGTTTCCAAAATGACCTGTTTGTCTTGATAACATTTTTACTGCGACATATGTAAATGACACAGCAATCTTAACAAATACATACATTTCCAACATTTTCCTCACAGAAGCATCTAATAACATTACACGACTGGCTTCAAATTTATTTGACGTGAATCTTTTAATTAATTTTTGAAAACAGATTTTTAAAAAAAATTCACCGCCTGGATTCGAATCGGTGCCGCTGCAGACTCGAGGTTGCAAAAGTGGCACCTAAACTCCCTCCATTACAAACGGCTACTCCGCACTGCCCATTTAACCTATAAGGGTTACCAAACCCGAAACAATTAGAAACAAAAATCGAGCTCTTTGTCCTTCACCGCTTCGTAACTTCTCCGCTAAGCCAAGAGCAAACCAAAATAAAACCACGGTTTAGAAATAAACATTAAAAATAACATTGGTCTCTACCTTTAAGATTATATCATTTCGGACTGTTGCCATGATTGATAGTTTTATCTGTGCCTAATGAGTACAAAGTTCACATAAAAAATCAATAGGGTGTGTGTGTTAAAAATAAGAAAGCAATTAAAATTTAATTTTGTTGGCTTAACAATTAATAATTTTTAAATATTAAATTAAAAAATACGGCAAATAAAATATAATTAGTGAAAATATCTTATACAAATCATTAGTCAAATGTTTTAGTTAAAAGAAAAGTCGGATTGGGGCTTAAAAATTAAAAATTAAAAGAAAAGGTCGGTTGAAGAAGAAAACATGCTGATAAATAAAATAAAATATACTCATAAGAAGGATTAAACACATTGAATAGTTACGCCTTGTAGAATCTCTGAACATTTTCAAAATACGTTTTACACTAGTGTGTTTTCTCCTCTGATCGCACCCAATATTTTAGATTTAAAAATGGTTAATGCATTTATTCAGAAATATAAGTTTCTGAAACGTTTAAACAATTTTATTTATTTCACCAAAGAATATGTTGATTATTTGTTTTTAAGTATGGAACTGACCTGTTGAGTAATTATTGACTGGTACTTTTTTTTTTTAAATACTTTTTATTTATTGATAGATATTACAATCTGCCATATAGTTGTATAAGTAATAGTGATGAATGATCACATTCATACTAGACTGGTACTAACGCAATAATATCTTAAGGTCAATGAATCATATTCTGTTCATAAGTTATCTACAATAGTTTGGATAGTTACAATACATTAAAAATTCGCAAGCAGTAGAGCTCGGTCAATAAGATTGTATTAACTTATTTATTTTTTAGTTTATTATTTATTTTTTGTTTATTAATAATCAAAAGCCACAAAAATATAGAGATCAAATATTTAGACCCCCGCAACACCTATCTTTAACACCGACTCAATACATATACAAATTTCGAACCTTTAACCTAAATTTGGATGGGCTGTATGAGTAATGAAAACCTTAAAATCCACGAGAAAATGGCGAGGTGGAAGAAAAAAGGTATTTTCCTCAACAAATTATTTCTTCAACACGAACTTACAAAGTTCCGATCGTAATAAATAAATTGTAAGAGGTCTTAGACGTGCCTTTGACTTAAGTTAAAGCAGTTAAACAAAAACTTACAAAGTTATTAATAATGTAAAATAGAAGAAAAAAATACGTTAATGAAGCCCTGATTGGCTTGCGTGTCTATGAACCACCTCCCTGTCAAATACTGCGTCAGTACAAATCCGACCTCTTAAGGTCAACTTTTGTCGTGGAGCGAAGAAATAAATCTCGACCTTCCCGCTCAGAATAAACTGGTAATATTATGAACAATTTCGCACTTAGGGATCGCAACGGGGTATAGAACCAATAAACAAAAAGATTTTTCACTTTAACAAAATACACCCTTTTTAAATTTCAATATCATTCATTTATGTATTCATACATCAGGAATATTTTTGAGCCATAGAGGTTACCTATTTAACCCTAGCATGATGTTGTTGAGTAAAATTTACTCATCGTAGAATTTATAATCCACTCCTTCCCACATCTAGAACGTGAGATTAGTGAGTGGCCAGTCATGTTAAGTTATCTAACTTAATTGTCAAACAACAGCTATAATTTTAAATTTTAAGCTATAGTAATCTGAGATATCGGCAACGTATTAAGCCTCAGTGAGTAATTTTTGTGTTGATTTAATAATGATTTTAAATTTTATCTATAAGAAGGCAGGCTTTGTACCACTTTCTAAAGTCAATTATAAACACCTGGTAATCTATAGCTAAAGCAACTTAAGGCAGCCATCTAGAAAAAAACAGCTAAAATCATGAAAGAGTAAAATGTAAATATGTTCTTTCGTTTGAAAATTCTACGAAAAAGACCAGTATTTTTTTTTTTAAACTTAATATACTTTTTACTTTAAATATTTTTACTTTATGTATTTTTTTACTTTAAGTATATTTTTTTAAAACTTAATATACTTTTTACTTTAAATATAAATGGAGCGAAATAATAAAAAAAATATATCAAAGCATAAATTTTCATTCGATATGAATTCCGACCAAACTATATTTTTGTTGATTTGTCTGGAACATTCTTCAGAGGCCCTTATTTTCGCCAGAAACTCCCCTCATCTCCCCATTGCGTGATGAGTTCTACTGCATTGTCATTTTCTGCTTTGCAGAGGACTATAACGCTAAGCATAAAATATATACAAGAGATATTCGAAACGGGTTTTTTATAAATATGGATTTATATATTTTTGTTGAATTTCGGCATTATATATATAAAAAAAAGACGTTTAAAATATGAAATACATAATAAAAAAACCTAAAATTAGTTCTTGAACCGTTAGATAAGAAAATAAAATCCGTCTGTCCGCAGTTTTTTTTATTCAATGGTCATCCCACCATGAACTTATAAACTATGTGTTATCAAACACCATTTTGTTTTCAAATGAAAACTGATGAGAGGTTTCATATGCCAATATATTTAAGAAGATAAATAACTAAAATAAAATGTGTTTGGAAGAAAATAAAAATAGAGAAACCGATGATTTTCGTGACGATACCTTACAAATATAGGGACAGATTTCTTTTTTTAAGTATTTATTAAAGAACTATGTACATAAGTATAAATGGTACTGATGACAACGAGAGTATTTAAAAACAATTTTTTCCTACTCATAGTATCCTAGAACGAATAAATTGGTGTATATAAGAGAAATTTCTCTTGGAGAAAAAAAAATTTGGTTCTGTTAGAGAAGGGGCACCAGGAGAAGACAAGAATGAAGTACTCGCAGAATTTAACGAGAACACCAAATACATCAGACAGGCGACTTCGGTACGTCGGGCAAGTCGCATGGAAACACAAGAGTTTGCTAACTGAAAATATTCAGGAATAAAATGAGAAGATCAGTCAAAAGATGGAAGCACTATGTATCAGCGAACCCAAGCTCCTTGTTGGATAGTAGCGAACATGGCACCACGGAGGCTTTTGAAAAAGGCCCAGCATCAGAGTAAGGGAATGTAAATTTATTATGTATGCATTAAATGAACTTAAATTTATACAAAATCACGAAGAACAATTCCAGTAAAGTAGTCTAAATTAGTGATTTTTTAGAAATATTTGAGCTGAACGCACCCCCTCCCACCGACCATATTCTCCTCATATCTATGGTCAACTGTTAATACCTCATTTTTTAACATACGTATTAATACAATTCATTAAACTTAACCCATGGTAAACCTTTTCTATTGTACTTGAAAAGTGTATTTCATATAATAATTTGTTCTTAATTTATAAATTGATAAAATTTTAAGTTAGGTGTAACAGACATTATTTGAAAACGAGGACTGAAATATGGAAAGTAACAATTACGTGAGTTAAAATAATCATAAAACTCATACAGATATAATAAAAATATTTAAAGAAAGAAAATTATTAAATTTAACATATACTTGCTTAAATAAATTGTTAATCGGAACATCCACATGTCCTTCCTATGAAGTTTACCGTTCTATACAGTGTTTTTAATTTTACAGAAAGATAACTGTTTGAACAACTAAAATGTGTGATTTATTTTCGAAATCAGATTTATTATGACTAAGCGTGGCCTGTAAGAATAATAGTTGTCAAAATTTGTTTAAACTAAATGCTCCCACGAGTTGAAGGAACGCATCTAGAGTTCTATTGTCTGGTCCAGATTGCTATTAACAGATACGACTATGACATGTATTATTCATTTTACCCGACAGGACTATCTCTGAGGCAAACATTATTTCTATATTCGACATATACAGGTGCTTTGCCTGTGAAGTGGGCGCATTTAACTTTGATGATAGGCAATATTAACAAAAAATAAGCATTGTTAAAATAATAAACCGGTAATTGACCAAAAACACAAACATATAACATACCAGGCATTTTTAATGAAGATTAGGTTTTTATATGTTACTATTAACATCTAATAGCGGATTTTGATTGACTGATTGATTTGACTCATCATCTTAAATAAATTTACTCCTGAACAGCGCTTCAAAATTTTATAAAGTAATTTCGAAAGTCAATTCGACAAATTACGTCCGTTTCATGTCAGTTATTCGAAACGGATAGTTTTCGTATCGAGCACACTTTATTTGATAACTCATCCATCATCATATAAGGTGAGATGAATACCTTAACTATCTAAGACAATAAAACTATGACATTCTGTAACTTTTTTTTCTCCAAAATTTACTTTATCAACGTCTTACAAAACTAACCGAGTCCTAAAAATGTTTTTTAAAACGCTTTTCTACTATTTTCGTCATTCCCAGCTTCAAAAGACCCATCATCCTTCCAATTTCTGTAGCGATTTATAATTAAACTTTAGAAGTATAAAACTGATAGTTTAGATTCTATGAAAAATCAGGTGAGATGGAATTTTAGAGTTTTGAATGAGTTCTTACTAATGTTATTAAAAATTAGAAAGCAGCAGCTCTTCGTGTTTTACTTCTTTTTCGAAATACACAGCTCAAATCAAACCTCAAGTTCAAATGTCAATAAAAATCCTTCAAATCTAAACTACGTATAGTACAATTCATATTTGTATATTTTTACATTTACTTATCTATGTATTTTAATTAAGTAAATAAATAATTAAAAATAAAGTTATGAAACGAAATTATTAATTGAAACTTACTAAAAAATATATTTAAAAAAGTGTGAGAAGTCACTTAAATGTAAGGACTATCGGTTTTTTATCTTTTTCGTCTTCATCAAAAGTAGCAACCAACACCACAAGTAAGAGTCTCCTCGATCGAAGACAGCCATAGATTCGTCTACAGGAGTTTATTCATAATTGAAAAGACAATTTTGATCGATCGTCTCCTCTAAGGATAGTCATAGCGAATTCACAATCTAAAAGCATCATCATATCAAACCTCATATCATATTTATCGAACCAATATAACACGTAGTGAATTATTATGGGTTATCACAGCTGGTAATCTAAAGAAAACTATAAGCATTTCGTTGTTTTCCTCCATGGGTGCTAAAAGTCAATTTAGCCCAGTCCATTTCTATTTAGGGAACCAGGGAAGGTGAATGTGGGATGTACCAGGAAGAAACCTGGATCACAATTGTGACAATGAAAGCTTCAATCCGGTACCAGGATAAGTGACGATAGATATGGTACAAACTCGGAAAACCCGTGAGGCAAGGAAGGGAAAAAATAAAATAAAACGAAATTTGAAAATCAAACTCCGTCTTTATCACAGGGACTTAAACGAATGTGCCACTATTATTGAAGGAAACGAACACTATGTTGCTTTCTTCAATTATCTAATAGTAACTTAAGACTTTATAAACGTCATTATTTTAATAGTATAGATGTATAAATAAATAATTTTAATGTCTATCTCGCTAATAGTATTAAAAAAAACTCGTACGTTTTTGTCGGGACCTAAATTTTGTTAGGATGGCACCCTAGTGTCTTTTATTAATGACATGACTACCCCTCTTACAATTTTTTTTTTTATAGTTTATTTATAGTTATTAACAACTGTATAAAAATATATACAACAAGTAAATTTGCTGTAAGTGACATAATGACATAATACAAACATGTGGAGAATCTACCCATTGAAAGAACTCCAATAACATTTATAGAGGAGAAGATCTCGAGGCCATCTTCTTTTCAGACGCTTAGGAGGATTATTAGGTAATGAAGGAGAAGGCAGGTTAGAAACAAGTGGATTTGGGCGGTTGGGAAGTTTATCATGGAAGGATTGGTATCTGGTTCTGGCCAAATCGCCAACATATGAGTCATTGAGGTCCTGATGGATGACTTGAATCGTGACAAAGTAAGGAGCGATCAGGATTTTGGTCCTCTTGGACTCTCAGGTCTTTAGAGAAAGTTATCTTGATGTCTTCTTTATAGTTTTGAAATGGTTACTTCAAAACTCATACAATCTATCTCACTATTTCCAGGAGGAGCCTAATATTATCAGTCGCTCGCCTTTGTACTTTTGAACCTCTCACATAGATCTCACCCCCTCCTTTAGTTTAAACCTATTTTCCCGTTGGAAATATACATTTCATTATGTGTGAGATAAGATTTTCATTCTGAGCCTTGTGCTAGAGATTGGAAGAGTACTCGAATAGAGAAGTCTCTAGAAGACAAATCTGAATATAAGTCTATAGTTTTATATATTATGTCTCGGTATCAGTATCTTCCAATATAAAATACCTTACTGCGGTAGCAATTTTGATCGAATTGCAGCTCAAACTACGGGGATATTGTGAATTATGATGGAAAACTGAATAAAGAAGCTTGTAATGGTTTCACTTGGGACTCCATAAAGGAAAAGAATAATGGGATTCAGATCCATTCAAAGCACGCCCCGAGGTGTTTAATATCAGGTGTCGTGGAGGCAAGGGTTATGCAAATAGGAGCTAGCTAGCTACTCATCGCCACCACCGCATCTAGTGCCCATTGAATATTTCATCTCCCAGCTCCTTACTTACCTCCATTTTATCCTTATTTTCTCTTTGAAGTCATTTCTTGAGCACCCCAAACAATGGTTTAGCAGTACAAAGAGAATATATGTTTTGATGAAATTCTGTATTTTAAAATATGAAAAAATATGTAGATGTATATAGAAATAAACAAACCCCTCCTTCATAATATTGGCATTATTTAATCGGTTGAGATGCTGAAAATCACAATAACTAAATAAATTCGAAATGGAAAGATTAATGTGGCCATAAATAATAGAAATGCCTCCACTCTTAAGAGAGAAAAATAATTAAATTTCCCTACATTCAACGCCTTTAGAAAAAAACCAAAAAAAAAAACCTTCAAGTTCATAGTTTTGAATCCAATTTAAGAAAGGACAAAGAATAGGAAAATAAATATTTCCCTTGCCACCTCGTTTAACATTTTGTGTTTTCAGCTGTATATTTGAGATTTTTTATTACTAAATTAAACAGCTACGTTTAGTTTTATGAATATATAATAATATTAAAATATATTAGATAGATATATATGAGAACGAGAAAAAAAAATTAAAGAAAGAAACAATGTAACTAGAAATTAATACGATTACAAATAATAGAAAAAAGGAGATAAATGTAGTATTGAAAAGGTTGCAAAGAATTCATGTAAAAAAAAAAAATATTTTTATTTTCAATGTTTGTATTTTTACATAAATTCTTACCTAAGCAAAAATATAACATTTATTAACTTCTTAATTTCTTTTTATACCGTTTCATTGTCGTAATTTCGTTTTCATTATATTTTGCTTGTAATCTCGTTCGTCAGATGAAGGTCTAAAATTTAGGCCGAAACGTCGGTACAAATAAAATAAGTTTTATGTATTTGGGTTTAATATACCAGATGATCTTTTCCTCACAAAAAAAAAGTTTCATAAATTATTGTATTATCTTGGCCGAAATATTCTATAAAACAGTATTTTCTTTTATTTTTCATAATTTCCTAAAAACTAGTAGTTCAAATAATCCCTAGGAAACATATTAAAATGATAATAATTAATAAAAAAAGCTTCTTACTATTGTTATACAACATTTTCGGATAGAATTATTGTTTTATTATTGATTTGGGATAAGAATATAAGTATCTGATGTTAGACATACTTTTACGAACGACTGCGATGTATATCTATACTTTAAAAATCAGTTCGATCCAAGAAAAGATTTGGATTAATCTAACTTAATTCCATACTCATAATTAGTATTTATACAATCAGAGGAAAGTTGAAAAAAAAAATCAAAAGACGCAGCTTCAGAAAAATAAAAATCTTAGAATAGTACGTTGTCTTAGCAGCATGCAATGAATACTGGCTGAAACAGAGCAATGATTTGGTTTAGTGCCATAAACAAGATCTATGTTTCCTACTCAATAGCTGATGGTATATCATGTACTATTTATTAGGACTTAAAGCCCTTTTTTTTTTTTGGATGAACACAATCCTTCTCTTCTTTTTACTTCGTATAGATCAGATCACTAAGATCCGAATCAATCCAGTGAGCCCTAATGGCTTCGCTCAAAATTTACTTGAGATAGAAGTAATATCACCGCAAGGAAAAAAAAATACTGATAATTGTTTGTCATCCATGTAATAATATTTGTTCACACAAGCACACTTACAGATAAAATTCTTTTCAAGGAATGTGGTTTGGCTTTGCTAAATCTATAGTAAAGGAGGAATTACAATAACCCAAAGTTATATCATTATTTATTTTTTTATAAATCTCAGATGCTTTTCAGCCTTTTGAAAGATATTCTACTTATAGAAAAACATCTAAATTTAATTTCATATACATAAAGTCGAGGTTTCTACAGAAATAACTATAGATTTATCAAAAAGTGTTGTGTGGAATCGGTTTTTTACGTTTTTCGTAAATTCGCTTTTTAAGAAGGTGACAGCAGACCTACATAAAGTTCATATGAACTAAGTTTCCATAACTAAGTTACTGCTTTCTTTTCAACTAAGAACGTGTTTTCTTTTTTTTTACTGAAATCGCTTGTACTTTTTCGTAGCTCTTGAGATGTGTTATTATCTATTAAAAAACGATCATTTAAGTTTAAAAAAATCTAATAAGCCTTTTGGTAAATCAGGAACCAAATCCAGGATATTGTTTTTAAGGGTTTCTATTTAACCTCTAGTTTTTTTCTAGCATACTTAACTATGGAACATCTAATTAAATAGGGGTCTTTTTTTACAGATTCTGATAGTAAATTGGATTTTAAGACTAGTTCATATCGGATAACTTTTTGATCCTACGCATCCTGAATACCTTCATACTACATACTCGCTTAAATTAATGGATACATAGATAGGTGCGCTGAAAAAGAAAAGGTTAAAAAGTAACAAGTCCACAAAAGAAGCCAACTGCTAGAGTTAAGAAGAAGTAAAAATCAAATTAAATTTTTTGAGGTTAGCGGGAATGAGCATGTATAATGAAAAACGCTGAATGTGAAGTATGTGTGAGTTAGTTTGTATGTTTGCGCGCGCGCGTGGGTAGGTGCATATGTGGTAGTAAATAAGTTTCAAGTCATTTTTTCCTAAATTTTTTTCTGATATCGATATTTTAATTTGATTACAAATTAACTCCTGAATGATCATCATCAATACATGATATTAAAAAAAATTTTCAGACAAAATGCATTCATTTTTTTTAATTAACCAAAAATATTAATGGTACTACTTTTCTTATTGCTTTTAAGACCTTTAATTCCCTTTCCTATTTTATTGCCTATTCCGACTCTAATGGATGACCTGAGCTCAGAGTTTAATGAATAACGTTAAAAGAGGAGAAAAAGAAAAGGCGAAATACTAATGGAAAGAAAATGTCGTCCCACAAAATATTACTTGAAGGAATCAACCAAGCTGTTTTTCTTTATGGATCCACGTTTAAACCTAAACAGGATACCTTTATATAACAAGTGATTTTTTATAATATTAAGTTTTATAATATTGGGTCTTATAACTTTCTGAAGATCAAGAGGTCCACAGAAATAAGTGACGAAAACAAGAGAAGGAAGATTTTTTTTATATATATTCTTAAACGCTAAAATTAAGTTATTTAGTTTTAAAAAAAAAATTACGTCTTAATAGAGAAATACTTCAATGTCATTAAAATTTCCAACTACATAACCTAAAGCTGCGGTTCCCAAACTTTTTATGTCAAGGCACCCTTATTGGGCTTAAAAAATTTCCTGTCACCCTTGTTAGACAAAAAAATAATTAATGGCAACCTTATCAAACTAAAAAAATATAAAATGTCGCCACAATTATCCTCAAAACAGTAGAGTATGTAGGAAATTAAGAACAAATAGGATAAAGTAAATGCTTATATGCACTGTATGTTTGCTATTTCTGTTTTAATTTTGTCTCTAATAATTTAAGAAAGCTGCATCCTCTCGTGACACCTCTTACATTCGCTCACCTAGAGAAACCTTTATAAAATCTGGTTACAATAGAAATTACCACTGAAATCATAAAACCCTTTGCAGAATCATTCATTGCAATATTCATTCACTTAAACCATTTTAATGGTTCATCATAATA
>NW_027113424.1:611319-617565 GCF_000696795.3 Halyomorpha halys
GGAATATAACATTTAATAAACAGTTTTGTTTTTTATATACGTACACATAGTTGTGTAAATATCTGTATATATGAATAGGATAAGGTACAATCAAGGATTATGTAAAAATAAATACAAATAAAAGTTCGTATGCGTGTGTCTTGGTGCTTAGGTGTGTGTATGAGTTGTGTATAGGCGTGTTCAGATCATGAAATAATTAAAACCTGTACATAATTTTCTTATTTAATTTACCTATTATGTAATAAAACTGTAATAAACTATTATTTTTCTTCTTATGATTAATTTTTTTTAAATATAATTACATCATGCATATAAAATTTCAAAATAAACTTAATACTAAAGATACTAGATTTAAAATAAAAAAACATTATCGTTAACAAAAATAAAAATAAGAAAACCCGTGAAATTATGAGTATCGATTTAATTAATCAATCGAAATTATATAATTAAAAGTAGTACAACGAATTTTCCTCTTATTTATCTGAAATAAAAAATCGATGTGAAAGTAATGATCTACCATGAAATAATAATAAAATACATTACCTAGAAATGAACAAAATTGGTATTCCATAATTACTGATTTGTTACGAATCAAGATTTATAATGACTTAATATATATTATATTAGTACAATTACATTTACAAAGGTAAGAAATTTTAAAGTATATCATCATAAAAATAATAAATTATCGAAAACATAGATATTAAGGATGTTGACAATCATAGTTAAAAACTGAATTGAAAAACAAGTTGAATAAACAAATTAAAATTATGTAAATTTAAAGTTAAGTAAAAATAGTAATTAGGAATTTCTTCAATTTCGTCAATTAAATAAATTTATAATGTAAAAATACAAAAAAAAAAAAAAAAAAATACCTTTTCTATGATTCTTAAAGCCTATTCTATGATTGCAATATCAAAAATCAAAAATAAAGAGGATGAACATTGTAAACAATCTTATCGATTTCAAAGTTTTAATAAGGTTAAATTAACCTTCAGTTTATCAAATGTTAACCTCTAGATATAGGGTACATACCAGAATCCTGCCGGTCGTGGTTTGGCCCGAAATGAGCTCTCCGGCCCAGTCTTTCGCCTCTGTCATAAACGTCCCCTCGAACTCCTGCTTCCCCTGTCGGGCGGCCTTCTGTTCCTTCTGCTTGGGGTCATTGGGAGCGAGGTCTGGCTCCTTTCTGCAGAAGAGGAAGGCGAAGACCCGCCAGAGGAGGACGATGAGGAGGCCAGCGAGGAAGGTGAAGACAGACGATAGTAGGAAGCACCACCACCGTCTCTCCTTGAGGCATTCGTCATCCAGTAGTAAGGTAGGCGAAGGGGATGGGGATGGGGATGGCTCTTCGCAGATCTCGCAGCATGTCATAACTCAATTACTCGGACTAGGGGGGTGATGATGATCTCTCAGCAGCCGTCACCGACGGTACGGGAGCTGTTAGCACCGGCAAACCACATCACCGGCCCAGTACACACTACTGGGATGTCGCTCGTCTGTAACCTCTGCAGAGACTTCCCCCACCACGGTTGTTCCCCCTCCACCGAACAGATCAATAAGGGACCTAGCCAATGAGGTCTCACTACGTCACAACTGGCTAATAGTTCCACGAGCAGCCAGTGGGAGAGCTGGCAATCACTCGGTCAAAGTCGTTATCCTGCCCCAGGAGCGGGACGCCCGGAAATTGCGCCTCCAACTTAAATCCCCCTGCCAAGGGCGCTCGGATTGAGAAAAAATAAAGAAGAGCTGTCAATTTAATTTCCGACATCTTTATAAATCGGCGACGGTTATCGGCCTGAAACGAATTTGGTTTATGAATATAGGATATCTACGAAGACTCATCTCAGTAAACAATAGTTGAATTATGCAATTGAGATGACAAAATGTACAGCAATTTACAGCACTATTATTGTAAATAAAACTACATCAGTTACTCTGCCTATTTTCTCCAGGGGGTTAATGTTCGTCCATTCTTCTGTTAGAATTATCCTGTTAGACGAGACTACTTTACTGGAGGAACAGTACCAAAAAAACATTGATAACTTGGAACCAATGTTTTAAGGCTCTTTTAACTCAGCTTAAAGAACATGGAAAAATATCCCTACTGAAGGGGTTGCAACAATCTTAATTATAGGTATCATTAGAAAGATCCAAATTCCAAAAAACCTTAATTTCTTAAATGTGGTAATTTAATTAGTACGTTTTTTTGATTAATTTATAATGTATTTAATAAATATATTGGTGATATATTATAATATTATATACTAGTGCAAAGCTATAATGGTGCCTCTGTAAATTTTGTTAATGTTAGTATTTTTTTTCTTCATTTTATTACGATATTCTCTTCGCAATACCAAATAAACTTCAGTGCGTATGTGACGTCACTAATTAAAAATGAAGAATGATCAACTACCGCATACCACAATTGTAAATTAGCTGCTTAAATAAATCTACATCCACTTGATCATAATCGTCTCAGAACTTTTCATATACGCCACTTTGATATTTTATCGATATAATTCATTAAGACATTACAATTTATTAAGCAACTATCAATTTATATTATAGGACATGGTAACCCATTTTCCTAAAGTTATCTTGGAAAGATATTCTAAAAAACTCTATAAATGTAAAAACCCGAAATAAGGCTTTAAAAACTTGTTTATTCTTTCAGCAGTGATAAATACTACAAACATAGATAACATCATGGAGAAGATATTCTAAACTATAATACCTATAAAATATAGATAGTATTTAACATTTTCCTGACGGGAATATTCATTTCAGCAATAGCCAGGCTATTAAAAGGTCAGTAAGACGATTCAGTTTGAGAAACTGGTAGAGAAAAAGAAATTTATTGCAAGCTGAAAACCATTAGTCATATTTAAATAAATAATTATCAGTTATTTTGTAACCAAAATGAAACAGACCTGCAAATTTGATCAAGGGTATCTACGTTCAACAATTGTATTTAAATAGTTGTTTTAAATTGTAGGGTCAACAAAAATCGCTGATTGGTCGGTGATACCATGAAAAAAATTTTTTGAAAAAATAAATCAGTGTCAAGATTTCACTCAGAGTGAGAAAAAAATTATTTTTTATAGGTGACAAAATTATTTTTCTTTAATTTCTAATCTATCTATTGCAATAATGATTTTTTTTTACTTTAATTACCACTAGTATCCAAGAGGTAAGGAAAGAATTTAACAACTTTAATAAAACATGTCTAAATACTCCTTAAAGATCTTGATTTTATCAAATATATTATATTCTACAGAAAACAATTCATGTCGAAAATTAATTTAATCTAGGATATAATTAAAAAAACATTAAATTTGAAATAATCGCTTGAAAGGTAAGTAAATTATCTAGAAAGTAAACAAAATCGTCTAAATCGGATGTATATTAGCAAAGATACAACAAATAATTAAATAATTTTAGTCCACTTTTTGAAAAAAATTGGAAATGTTAGTGGCATCTTGTAGGAAATAAGAAGTACTATCAATTGGTGAAATCGTTTTCAATAATCTTATGTTATAATTTGGGTAGTCTTTTTTTTCACATTTTATCAAGAATTTATTTTTTACTAACGAGTTTACCATTTAATTTTAGCGAGAAAGGATACGACGAAAGGATTATGCCCAACAATTTTTAAAGGTAAAAAAAATCATAACTATCAAATTGTGAAATTTAAACTAAAACAGTTCAATTTTTTCTATTTATTTATTTTTTTTTTTTTGTAACTAAAATTAAATTCACGTGGGCTCTCTAATTTTTGAAATGGACTTAGGACCCAAATTGTACCCAAATATCAACTCATAAACTTGTCCTTTACATAGAACGGCTTTCTTATAAAAATATCCTACTTCATCTGTGGTACCTAGTCCAAGATATAATAAAACAAGACATTTGTTATTTTTATCACTATCAATTATTTTATTGTTATTTTATCTTATGAATATTTATAAATATCCAGTTTTCAACTTCAGTACATTCATTTACTCGAAATTGTATTCTTTATATTACTATTTTAATTATTTAGTTATTAAACTATTAAATGCCACACAAATATACATTTTAATTATTCTTAGAGGTCTAAACATCCCAGAATAAAATTATTTGTCATTTCATTTCTAAGTGGTAAGGATAATTGAATGATCGGAAATACTAGATATGTAATTCCTATTTACTTTGAAAGATGTGAAGTGTACACGTTTTGGGTACACACCATTAATTGCTACTGTATTACTAAGCATTATTTTTATAAAACTGAAACGAGCATATTTATTTTAACATAGAGTAATATGGAAAATAAATATGTAAATAATATAAATATAAAAAATAATTTATTTTAATTTTGATAGCTTTAGTTTTTTTCATTATTTTACACTAATCCTCAAACATAAACGTACAAGATTTTTTTTCTTGGAATGAATATAACATTTTAAAATATGGTTCCTGATGTACAAGGACATTATGTATCATTCGTAGTGTATTGTATCAGAGAGAAATTAAACTATTTTATCAAAACCTATCCTGAAATCACATTTCTTCGATTTCTATTTAGGATGTAATCTATTAATATATTATAGATTCTTTTCCTAAAAATTTCCTAGCATTTTATCATTTTTATTTTTAAATAAACATATGTTTTCCCTACATATTGAAATGTCTTAAAACTTTGTTGAGTTTTGTTTAAGCTTGCTTGAGCTTGCTTCGAAATCCTGGGCTATAAAGAAGACGAAAAAATAAATAAATAAATAATATAATTTTAAACAAATATGGAATTACAAAACAGTATGAAATCACAGTATCTGATAACGTAAATTTTCTAAATAAGAATAAGCACTGTAACAACAATATAAATATTTACGCTTAATAGGTTTCAGGAATACAATTTGTGAAGAAATAGTTTAAGTGTCAGCAAATAATATAATATGTCCTTAGGATTAACAAAACCTTGAGTAATTTTTAAATCCTACTTATTAATTTAATTACTTTCCTTCAACATCTAAGAGTTATTCAAGACTCTACTATGAAATTGAGATATTACTGAAATGTTAGAACAAAGATAAATGATAAAAAAAATTACATGAACCCTTTTAGAACTTTCAGTAGAGGAAAATGTCACTAATGCAGTAAAAACATATAATAAAAGCAATTACTTTTTTTTTTCATGTTACGATATAAAAGCGGAGTTTAAGAAATTAATAGACTGTATAACGTCATGAACATTTTACTACTGTTCTAGAAACAGTTCAAATTACGTAACTGGCGTCGATAGTAAAAGGGTTTTAACGGGTCCAGCGTAGTTAAAACGTCTCCAAGGTCTATATTTCACAAAGATTTATATTGGCGAAAACAGATTGGCACATAAAATTGTCCAAGCATGAAAAATTGTCGATAGGACAATCGAGTAAATATCGGATTATTTTAAAGATTAAATTGTTTACTAAGATTTAAAATTTATTCAGAAAGCAAAAATAATCTGAATACGAGGCATTAAACGTTTAAATATTCCTATATTACAAGTTAAATATAAAAGCAGTTACTCATGCTCATAATTCAAGACTGATAATTATAGTCATCAGATCATTATTAAACAATTGATTTTTAGGGAATTTTAGCATTCGTTTTCTTATTTTTCTCTTCCGATTATCTTGAGTTCTTTGAGAACCCTCGTGAAAACCTGAGATCTTCTCAATTATGCTCTTATATTGAGTTTTTGACTTCTTGAAGAAATTTCATCCCTTGGGATTAAAGTTTTCGGATATCACTTGAGCAGTGCGAGGCGTAACATCAACTTAGAGTAACAAAAACATAGAAAACTGATAAATGGCCCAAATGGTATCAAATATTCTTGTATGATTCTTATAGCACACAAGACACCATTTATCGTACCTACATCAGCAATGTGTAACTGTACGTGCCTCAGCACAAATTCCCTCCACCACCACTGAGCCTGCTCAGTAACTCATTTAAGGAGATAAATCACGCAGGACGAGTCTTTATTTGTACAATCAATGAATTTTCGACTGTATTTTTTTTTTTTTTTTTTATATAAAGAAAAATATCTTAATCAAATTCTTTATTTACCCAATCTTTATTTGTCCAAATAAAATCTTTAAATTTAATGGCGAGAAAAGAACCTATTCCAGGGAGTAACATCAACTTTATTCAGCAATCTTTTAATTGTCATTTGAGTAATATGGATACATCGGACCCTTAAATTTTTTTTTTTTT
>NW_027113424.1:617615-625504 GCF_000696795.3 Halyomorpha halys
CTCAGTAACTCATTTAAGGAGATAAATCACGCAGGACGAGTCTTTATTTGTACAATCAATGAATTTTCGACTGTATTTTTTTTTTTTTTTTTTATGTAAAGAAAAATATCTTAATCAAATTCTTTATTTACCCAATCTTTATTTGTCCAAATGAAATCTTTAAATTTAATGGCGAGAAAAGAACCTATTCCAGGTAGTAACATCAACTTTATTCAGCAATCTTTTAATTTTCATTTGAGTAATATGGATACATCGGACCCTTAAATTTTTTTTTTTTTTAGTAATTTATTTATTGTTATTTACAACTGTATACGCATATACACAACAAGTAAATTTCCTGTAGGTGACATAGTGACATGATACAAACATGTGGAGAATCTACCCACTGATAGAACTCCAATAACATTTCTGGAGGAGAAGATCTCGTTCTCGAGGAGAAGGTTGTTATGGAAGGAACGGTATCTGGTTCTGGCCAAATCGGCAACATATGGAACGTCCTGATGGATGACCTGATTTGTGACAAAGTAAGGAGCATTAATGATTTTACGAAGGATTTTGGACTGTAAGGATTGGATTCTGGAGGAATTTGATGGTTTAGTGGAGCCCCAAAGCTCAACTCCGTATGTCCAGATAGGCCTTATAATAGTCATATAGATCAGTCTTTTGTAATGGATTGGCAATTTAGACCGTTTGTCTAGTAAATGTTGCAATAGTTGGAATCTACGAGCAGTTTCTTGTCTTTTTAGTCTTGTATTCCTTGTCAGTCGTTTATCGAGATGTAGTCCTTAGTAACGGATCTGTTCGACAGGAATAAGTGGGGTATTATTAAAGGATACTGTAAGGCAAGAGGTCATGGGTTTACGTCGAAGGGTAAATGTGATTTGGTGGGATTTATTGGAATTTATTTTAATCCTCCAGTTTTGGCACCATTCTTCAATGTTGGTGATGTGGGATTGGACCCTTAAAATTAAATTTCATTGGCAATTGAAAAAAGATTTTTTAGAACATCAGTTGTCGCAACATATAATAGAGAATGATCGAACTGACAGGGGTCACTATGCGTGGTTGCTTGACTGTTGGAAAAATTTTACTGTTCTGAAGACCGTTTTCTGGTCCAATGCCTGGGTGTCGGACTAATGCTCTTAATGAAACGAATGCCCGTCGCCACCATTAAAATTTATTCAAAAATCCAATTTTTATTTAAAGCTGTTGAATATTTTGTATCTAGTTATCTTTTTAAATTAAAATTATTCAATAACAGTTATTCATTATTTTTTTAAATAAAAACTACGCAGTAACTGTTACTTTGAAATTTATTTAAAACAATCTATAACGGAATCGGACGGGTAAATTTCTTATAGTAATAGGTTAGCTGGATATATATGACGTCATACGAGCACTGCTGTACCCACGGGTAAATTTCTGAGGACCCCTGATGTAGATTATATCAATTCTTTGGTAATAAATAATTATTTAAAGCAGATATTGAAAATACTGAGCCCATTCCCATCGGCTTCAGGTCTCTTCTTCATTTTATTCCTTATTCTACATCCGTAGCTTACCAAATGCCTTTTTCTATCATCGTATGTCATATAAAAACCATATTTTCAAAATACCCGAAAACACATATCTATTCTTAAAAAGTTCTTAAGATTTCTTGATCCTATCCTCACCAAAATTCATCAGTTTCAGTTTTATTTTTATTTATTTATTAAATAACTTCAGAGAACTAAAACTTTAGATATCTAATATAGGTATTATCTCAAATAAAATAAAATTTTGCATTCATTTTGTAAAACTAGTTTTAGCTGCTAGTTTTAATACTAAAAAAAATGTTTATAGACATTGTTAGCTTATAATCACATAATATGAGGTTAAATGAACTTATGAAAATAATATATATATAACAAATATAAAAGTCCAACTCTTTTGAAATTGATTGGTTGTCCAGAGATTTACAATTAACTAACTTAGCCAATCTGACACGATGCGAGAAGCACGAAATTAATTAGAGCCACAAAAGTTTATAAGAGCTTTTGTAATGAAACTCATAAGAACTAGGCCAAGTCAATATTTCCTTTCTGAAATTATTACTCCTCGGCAGGTGTTTCCTCAAACTCAACTCCAAAAATTTTCACTATAGAAATCGCCCTCACCAAAATTTTTATTTTATTTATAAAATTATCATGACGTTTTGAGAAAGTTTATAGAATGGAATAGTGGGATGTGTTTTATAATTCTAGACTTTGATGGTCTTGAGTTGGAACTGCCTAGAACGTTCTGTAAAGGTTATGTGCGAATTGATCTTTAAGCAACCCAGTTAAAGGCTAAAACCCTTAAATGTTTCTTTATCCACTTGTTAAGTAGTTCCATTTCATTTTTAATTCTGTTTTAAAACTTTAGTATATTAGTATTTCACAAAAGCATAGCATAAATTAAATTTGTCATACAATGTTATTTTTTTAAAATGTATTTTTATTGTTAGTACAAGTGTCAAACGATCCGCTGATTGTTAATTTGTTTGTTGACCGCATTCAATGATTAAAAAATATATAAAATAAAGTATCTCTAAAACACAACTTAATTATTTTTTAAAATAGAACTAATGTAGATCTATCGCTCAAGGAAAATATTTGCTGAGATAATAGATGAATAATTTGCATGACAGTAATAGCTTTTATACAAAAAATATAAAATATTGTTGCTTATTTTTGTATTCTGACCGCCTCAACCATTACCTCTGCACAAACGTTTGTCTAGTAACAGTACGTTTTTACAAAGTACTTGACCCTATGTATTATACGTATTTTATTTTATTTTATTCATTTACAAAATTACATTCCATATTGTCCGACCAGACAATAACATCTATCGGTCGGTGCCAAAATAACACATAAAAATGATAGATATAAGTGAAATGTAAATATTACAGTTTTAACTATTATTTAACAATTTTTAAACAAGTACAATATGGATGGATCTAAAGTGATACAACTAACAACTTAATTAACAACTACTAAAATGAAAATAATAATTATTAAACAAAAATAAATTAAAATAATAATAAAAATAACTGAAAGGATTTCGAAGTGAATAATAAAGCTGCAAATTTACAATTAGTGAATTAATATAATAATGTACGTATATGTATTGACAAAATCGAAAAAAAGTTAAACTTAATTCAGGAGATGTTCTGATTATTCATAATAGCAATGACCAACTCGCAGGTTAAAGGGGTTGGCTTTCATCGGGAGCCATTAGCAGCTGCATTAGGGTTCAAGAGACCACTAAGGGACCCAAAAGTATTTGGCTGCATCATAAAAATAAGCAGAAAACAAGAAAGTACTTTGGGTCGAGATCAAGAGGGCATCCGCCACAATGTTTAGATGGATTTCTGGTCTACGCCCCCAAAACTTGATCAGCTAATGAAATATCTAGAAAGATAGTAGAAGGGAAGAAGGGCTTTTTTAGCAATGAGGAACGAGAGGAAATATAAGAAGTCGTCTGGTAGAGTACAGTATAGGGGACCAAGGAAGCAAGTCCGAAGATGAGGAACCACTAGAGCCCGGCTGAATCCATCAAGCCAAAGCCATAAGCGACAAAATGATAGTCCTAAGTTGTAAACAAAATATGTTTGGTCTCCTCCAGAATTCCCAATCCAATATCATACTCAGTAAACTTAAATTATAAACAATATGCTTATTAAGCTATTTTAATCATAAAGATATTTCATATGTAAATAACTCTAAGTATACCCTAATGTTAAGCTGACTTGATTTTATTGTCTAAACACCTTGAATTTACCTCATTAGCCTAGCTTAGAAAATTGGTGAACACACCATTGGAAAGGGTATTAAAAGATATTATAATTATACTCAATTATATCTATCATACCATATACAGATGTATATATATATATATTGGTGTCATCCAGTTGGTGATTTTGGATTGGTTTTTCTTTTGTCCTATTCTAATTTTTAAATCAGCTGTTCAGAAATCTGATTACATTTTAGAATTTAAAATCGTTGAATTAGATTAATCGATTAAATCGTGTTAGAGAATGAGAGCATCGTACAAGGCCATACATATTAAGCTCTATTTAGCCTGCTATCGTGACAATTAGCCTTAATAAGCACAAATTAGAAACTTTATTTTCCGGTTGCAATATATTATCTTTTGACAAAACAATTCAATTAGGTTCCCCCGCAAATTACTACATCATGTGCGAGCTAAATTTTCATAGTGTCTTGAAGGTTATGGTTTTGTCTAAGGAGTTAGTCATGTAACCGAAACGAAATTCTTTTGTAATTTTAATATTGGCTACAATAATTTTCTTAATGAACCGTTACTGTTCTAATAAATCATATTATTATTGATTCAACTAGTAAGCGTGATTCAAATCCGAGTGGTAATACTTTAGGAAATTATATCCTTTTCAAAATTTCGGATAAAACCTAAACTTTGCCACTATGATTCCCAATTGTTTTAAGGTATGACAATTACTATATGTGGAATAATGTCTTAGTAATTAGCTGAATTATGTTAACTAAGGGATTTTCTCCCGATTAGAGCTTAAATTAAGACAGAAGACATATCAAATCCTAGTTCACACTAGGTTAGTAATTTAATCGAATGTCATGTAATTTAGTAACTAAACATGTCTGACAGCAAATATTCAGACGATTAGATTATTAAGTGATGTAGTCGAATAATTTAATAAGGTTCTTCTATTTCGAACAAAGAGACTTCATGAACTGCTACAAAAATGTATTTTGGCTGGAAAGAAGAAACAACTTTAATACTTATTTCACAATATTCGAAACATAAGTACTTTTGGAATACTATCCCAATTGATAAAAACGAACAATTCCGAACTTAACTTTCCATAATTTGAGTTCATAAACTGCCGCAAAAGTACCATTTATTCATCAAGCCAGGCCGGTAAGGAGGAAATGCCGTAGACCGCCTGAACCCAGAGAGCTAGTAGAAAATTCGTAGAACGTTAAAGGATACTTCAATGTCTGGGAGAACTCACAAATCGGTCAGTCGGAAATCGTGTGGGAAGATCAAGGGGCTGTGGTGTTCCGAAATGATAAGGATGGGTAGGACATTCGTCCGTTGCAAGCTTACGGTGGAAACTCTTCGGGAAGATGTTGTCTAGAATACCACCAGAGCAAAACGAATCACCTTAGAATCCCTGAGACTCTGCAAGCGCTTTTGGTTAGGGATAAAGAGAACAATAGAGGAGGCTGTTGAAAACAGTGAAGTTTATCTACGGACAAAATACGAAAGAAGCTCTCAGATTGTGGTTCTGATTCTAGGAAGTTCCAGCCCTTATATCGTCAGATTTCACGATTAGAATAGATATGAAAAACCTTGATGTGACATGGCTCCTCAAAACACCAAGACACCCTAAGAGTAGAGGAGTCATCGAACGGCTTCACAGCGCATTGAATCATCATCTTAGACTATACCATATAGGCAAGAGACTGGAATCGGATTGCGGCGTACAATCATTCAATACATATCATTGTAGGGTTTTTACTTTTCGAGATCCTTTTCGGGGTTCACGGTCATTGGCGGATACACACTCTAACCATGTTCCACGGAAAAAGAGATAAGTCCAAAAGAGATTGGAGAGGAAAAAATCAGGAGGGTAGTTTGGGAAAAATTTAACGTCTCAAACATGATGGGAGCGATGAAATCGGGACGATTGTTTAGAAAATTAAGGTCTAATAAGGGCAAGAAAATACAGCGATATGAGGGCCCATTCGGTGTGATAACCATTAGGAAACACAATTTTTTACTATTGAGAACATTAGTGAACCCAACAAGCTTAAAGCTGTTTATATTGGATAATTAAAACTTCTACTGACAGAAATGCCAACTAACTCAACCTCTCTAGCTTTTTTACCATTATTCATACTAAGTGCGCGAAAATGAATAATTATAATTTTTTTTTATTCCTTGTAGTTATTATACTGTTTTTTTGTTTTTTTTAAACATTTTGTATATTAGTAATGTAGCTTATCTTAGTTATATCTGTATAAGGTAGGCAGAATCGTAGTTAACATTTTTTAAATATTTATTTTTTTAAAATTATTATCATATTAGGGACATAATGTTTCATATTCATGTATTGTATGGATAATTTACGGGTAATATCTGTAAACTGGCAATATCATCATATTGTGTACATATATAGATGAAAAAAGAAACCAAAAACGCAAGCATGTAGTCATTTGAACTCTTTATCCCCAGTACGGCAGTCCCTCTCCGTTCTCTGTGCCACCAGGCCAGCAGCTCCTGGAACAATATTGTTACCCCCGCCATCAGCAGACCAGTAGTATTGTATATGTGTGTATACATTTTAGTCATTGTATATATTGTATTAGCTGTAAATACAACAGTAATCAAATAAATAATAGGAGGTAAGGAAAAAAAATAGTATTTTACCATACTATACTATGGTAATACTATACTATGGTACTTGAATCGGTGTGTCATTCTTCCTCATCCTTTTTTTTTTTCGTTTTGCTCTGGACAACGCTTAGGTTAATATACTTTCAAACATTTTAGTGATAATCCGTTCTATAATAAGGGAATAGGTAATTTTAAGTTAGTAGATATCACAGTCTTCAATTATTTGAAATATAAAATGTAATTTTACAAATTAACTAAGAATGGCATTTATATATTTTCCTCACTATGTATAAATTTTGTGAAAATGAAGAATGTATTAATTTGGATGTTGAATAATTCATTGTAAATATAAATATGTAATATGTAAATATTTATTAAGGCTATTTCCCCGTTGGAAAATGTAATATTTATTGAAATGTAATTATAGAATTTATCTTTACAAGTATGAGTTGAAAAGAATCCTACATAATAATAATCAATTATTAGTACAGCTACCACGGCAACTATAAAGATTTAATTCTTTCATTAAAAGTTAAAATTTATTTATGATACAAATCCTTGGAAAAATTATTTGCTATATAAACAGTTATGATTAGATACGTAATCTGCAGAAATTTCTTATTGTCCTATATCTTGGGAATAAAGGAATTTATATATACAAAACCTTTAGATATCTGGAATTCAAATCTATACATAGTAACTTAAATATCTTAAACAGAAACAACTGTACAACTACAAATATGATTAATTTTGCCATTAAAAAAAATTCTCAATAGAATAAACTAAATAAGGATAGAACGAAAAAAATATACGGCAATGGAATTGTTTATTCTGTTATTTATGAGAGGCTAAAAGTCATTCAGTCCTAAAACTAAGATTCTACAACGCGAACATCCATTCCGCCTGTAAACAAAACCAATAGCTTTTTTCTTTTTCTTCTTTTTTTTTTGTGACTAAGTAGTTCCCGATTTACAAAATTAATGGATATCCACAATTTCGCTGGCACAAACAGACGATCGAGAACGCACTGGAACAAACACCATTCATCTTCTGAAAAAGAAATAATCTAGAGAAGAAAGGAAATGGCAAACATTCGAATAGAAAATCAGTTTGTTCTGTAGAGAATTATTATGTTTACATTAAAAGTACCTAATTTCAACAAATTATTTCATCATTAAAAATATGGATCTGCATTAACTTTTAAAATTTATAGAATCTCTTAGGTCACTTTCGGGGTGATAGTAATGTATTTAATTTATTGTTAGTGCCTGGTTGAAGAAATTAAATAATGGAGGATAGTTCTCCCACCAATTCGGTAGAATATATTTATAAAAATGTGTAAATACATGGTTTTATTTATAAGTAATATTTTTATTTAACAACAATCAAATATGTGTTTGTGAAGAGTCTAATATTTCTGGAGTAGGTAAAGTAGCTAGTGAGCAAGATTAAAGATAGGTGTTATG
>NW_027113424.1:625554-628673 GCF_000696795.3 Halyomorpha halys
TTTTTTTTTTTCGTTTTGCTCTGGACAACGCTTAGGTTAATATACTTTCAAACATTTTAGTGATAATCCGTTCTATAATAAGGGAATAGGTAATTTTAAGTTAGTAGATATCACAGTCTTCAATTATTTGAAATATAAAATGTAATTTTACAAATTAACTAAGAATGGCATTTATATATTTTCCTCACTATGTATAAATTTTGTGAAAATGAAGAATGTATTAATTTGGATGTTGAATAATTCATTGTAAATATAAATATGTAATATGTAAATATTTATTAAGGCTATTTCCCCGTTGGAAAATGTAATATTTATTGAAATGTAATTATAGAATTTATCTTTACAAGTATGAGTTGAAAAGAATCCTACATAATAATAATCAATTATTAGTACAGCTACCACGGCAACTATAAAGATTTAATTCTTTCATTAAAAGTTAAAATTTATTTATGATACAAATCCTTGGAAAAATTATTTGCTATATAAACAGTTATGATTAGATACGTAATCTGCAGAAATTTCTTATTGTCCTATATCTTGGGAATAAAGGAATTTATATATACAAAACCTTTAGATATCTGGAATTCAAATCTATACATAGTAACTTAAATATCTTAAACAGAAACAACTGTACAACTACAAATATGATTAATTTTGCCATTAAAAAAAATTCTCAATAGAATAAACTAAATAAGGATAGAACGAAAAAAATATACGGCAATGGAATTGTTTATTCTGTTATTTATGAGAGGCTAAAAGTCATTCAGTCCTAAAACTAAGATTCTACAACGCGAACATCCATTCCGCCTGTAAACAAAACCAATAGCTTTTTTCTTTTTCTTCTTTTTTTTTTGTGACTAAGTAGTTCCCGATTTACAAAATTAATGGATATCCACAATTTCGCTGGCACAAACAGACGATCGAGAACGCACTGGAACAAACACCATTCATCTTCTGAAAAAGAAATAATCTAGAGAAGAAAGGAAATGGCAAACATTCGAATAGAAAATCAGTTTGTTCTGTAGAGAATTATTATGTTTACATTAAAAGTACCTAATTTCAACAAATTATTTCATCATTAAAAATATGGATCTGCATTAACTTTTAAAATTTATAGAATCTCTTAGGTCACTTTCGGGGTGATAGTAATGTATTTAATTTATTGTTAGTGCCTGGTTGAAGAAATTAAATAATGGAGGATAGTTCTCCCACCAATTCGGTAGAATATATTTATAAAAATGTGTAAATACATGGTTTTATTTATAAGTAATATTTTTATTTAACAACAATCAAATATGTGTTTGTGAAGAGTCTAATATTTCTGGAGTAGGTAAAGTAGCTAGTGAGCAAGATTAAAGATAGGTGTTATGTTTTATTTATAGTTCATTTATTTATTTTATTATTAGTTTTTAAAATTAAAAAAGTATTAGATTACGTTTGCACAATTAACAAATAGTTTATATAATTAAAGGCGGTAGATGGAAAATCTCAGTAACAATAACATATGGTAGTGAAAAAACATTTGTTGAGGTATCGCTAGATAGAGTCAATATTGAAATAAATAGTTAATCAAGGTTCGCGAAGGCACATTCATATAAAATTATTTTATATAGTTTCAAAACTATATTTATTTTATCCGTCTGGAGTAGAGATTTTTACATGATCCCAGAGTATGGTTGCAGATGTGATTCATAAAGAAGTTTGAAAGAAGTTACATTGTTCTGAGATCGGTATCATGCACCAAAACGCATTTCTCATAGCTTAAGATCAAAAGATAAGGAAAAAAAAATTATTTTAATACAAAAAAAGAAGTTCTTATTTTATATAAACAAAAATAAGTCATTTTTATATGAAAAATATGTTATTTTTATATTAAAAACATTAGTTTTCATCCATTATCACAATAACAAATGTTCGCTTTTTTCGTCCATAATTCGAAAGCATGAAATTTAAAATTTTCAGTTCTGTTATACTTCGTACTATTTCCTTTCGTAAGTGAAACGTGACCACTTTTGAAAATGAAAGACTTTTTTTTTTTAACTAAGAATGTCTGAGGGTATGGCGACTCTGGGAAACAGCAGTTAAAAAGCGTTCAATTACCGGACTTTCGCTTGGTAAAAATTATTTATCATTGCTTAATGTTTTCACTAAAGAACCACTCATTAAAAGGAGCGGTCAGCGAGAGACCAACTAAGTTTATTTAATTATAATTTGTAAATATTATTTAATAAGCTAATTATATATTAATATTAAACCGTCAATAAAACGGCGAGAATAGGATATCTCTGATTATCAAATGTTTTACTTTTATTTATATACAATATACAAATTTTCTACCCACTTAAGAAACTTTTTCAACACCTGCTTAGTTTATACAAAAAAATGTCTACTCGATAGAGAGTCGTCAGGTGCACAATTCATTCGTAGAGGTGCACTAAATCTTAAAAAACTCGGAAAAACATATAAATAGGTTAAAATTTCGACCGAAATTCATTATTATTTTGATAGTAAATTTCTATGAATATAGGGAGAACAATCCAATTTATCGAATTTTAGCTCATTTCAGATGAAGACAGAGTTACTCAAATGTAGCTAATATATTTTACATTTTGTAATATATATATGTATATATATATAATCCTCGTAATATATCTTACATCCCTGAAACCTAAAAAACCTTGTTCTAGAAGTTGTGAAACTGATATAAAATGCCCCCTTATAACCTCGGTGCACCACTTCAATGTAATGCAAAAAGTCTATAATTTTTAGTAAATAATAACAAACAGCACTAATAGTTGTACATAATAAATAAAACCTCTTAGAAGTGATCTCCATAATATCATGTTCCAATATATAATATTATGTTAATGAAGCTTAATATTATAAGGATATAATCATGTTTATTTAGAGAGAAATGCTTTATTTAATAATAAAGCATAAACAGTAACCCACTATTTACTATAACATACAACGATACTAATCTTCCATACAAGGTATAATATAAACAACGATATAAACGAGCTACAACGATACAATGTTCACAACACAATGCAGTGTACTTTTTTTTTGTAACTAAGTAATATTAAATTTATATTTTATTTGTTTTATATATATATATA
>NW_027113424.1:628895-635844 GCF_000696795.3 Halyomorpha halys
ACAATGTTATGAATAATTAATAAATATTTCATTCAAAATGGAAGTCATTAACCTCAAAAAATTGTAAATGAATTTATTTTTTTTAGTATTCACTATTTGTTCCTTTATAACTTTTTTCTTTTAATTTTGTTCTAAATGCTATACAATTTATCCTCTCTATATATCCTGCTTTCCTTTGCACAAGTTAAAAACAAATAAATAGGTTACAATAAAAAAAGGTTAATACTTTAATGAACATTTGTAGAGCACGGTCAGTGAGCTTTAGTTCGATATCAGTTTCTTTTTATTTCCATTAATTTTAAGAAATAAAACTGTTTATTCTTCACCAGGTCGACTCCGCAGTAGATCTTTATAAAATAGAAGTCCTGTGGGCACGCTGTTAAACAAAAAAAAAAAACTAGTCCAATGTGGCCTCCTTTTTCAGTTGGTTAATTTATTTCCCCCTGGTTCGATACCGCGGAATGGTAAATAAATACTGAACCAACTTTTTACGGCTGCCCGCTGGTAAACGAGAAATAAAGACTTTTATGTGCTCGTCTGTTTCTCTTCTTGTCCGCCATTTGTTACTTCCCCCCTCTTAGAGCTTCCTGTCTAGAAGTATGTGACTGAGTATAATACATTTCAGAGTATTAGGTATAAACATAGCAGGGAGGAGGATGGTAGCAATTCAATAATGTTTAGAAAATTACAAAAAAAAAAAAAAAAAGAGAGAGAAGGAATAAATCACTACAATTTACAACGCAGAAAGGATTAAATGCAGGGAATACAATTAAATGAAAAATAAAATATAAACAAACGTACGGAAATATTTTTTAATTGAGTTACATCAGTTGACAAAGGGTTTTTATGTAAGTAAAACGGTTTTTGTAAAAAAAATTAAAACAAATATAGTACAATAAGTTATCTGCTTACATTAAAAAAAAGAAGATAATTAACTAAATTAATGGAAGAAAAAAAGAATAAAAATTTTTCTGTGTAGATTCGGAATGTTTATCAGACATAATCACAAATTTTCAACGTAAATAATTACTTAGTGACGAAGAATAAGTACTTAATACTTAATGATACTTTAGTCGATAAGAGGTTGTCGAACATAAAGAACAACGTTTTGTTCGGTTTTCAAATCTACATGAAAACGTTATTCAAAATTAAATAATTTCTATTTTATTAAAATCTATCTTAATTAAACAAAATATCTCTTTTATTCATAACTTTCCATTAACTCATACTGAAAGAAAGAAATTACGGGTTTATGACAACTGAAGTATGATAGTAATAATTTAGGCTGTACATTTTCTGAATAACAAGACCTGGCCGCCTGATCTGGTTGTAGACTGTATAATGACCTCTGTCGTTGTTCAATTTTGACATCAATTTTTCATCCGAAAATCCTAATGAAAGATGTATATATGTATTTAATGATTATTCTCTAAAGTTTCGCACTACTTCTTTATTAGTACATTACCCATCTCACTTGCCATACATCACTCCATATAACAATGAAAATTATTAAATAATAACAAAAAAAAATGAAACAAAAACCAGTGGACAATTACTGAAATTTTTTTATGTATTAAAAATAAATTTTGATGAACCCATTAGGGATCAAATTTATTGATTTATTTATTAATATCTATAATTAATTAAATATTTTGATTTATTTATTCCAAATTAATACCATAAGCGAAACCACCATTAATAATCTCAAATTTGTTATTACTTATTTGTTGAGAAAAGGAATCGTTATAGATTTCGTCTAAGTCAAGTCAATATGCCCTACGTAAATAATATACACAAGAGACCTTTTTGAAAAATTAGATAAACTTACTCAGTCAGGTGTTAATTTTCAGTTATATATACAAAGGAAGAGCTGAATCAAGTTGTGTGACAGAAAAATTAATATAAATATTCGATTGAATTTGTGTATCCTATTTGGAAACTTGCATATAGGATGAAAAATAAAGAAATAAAATATTTAAAAATATCACCAAGATATACCGATAGATCTTGTGTTTCAACTAAAAAAAACAAAATGGCATTTTCATGGCGTAATTACTTCGAAGAAGGAAAGCATTGATGATTGTTATCTCCTAAGAGTCATTAAGTTAACTAAGAAAAATTCGCAAGTTAACTACGAACGCCTACTTAAGTTAAATTGACGCTATAATGGCATGTGACAAGACAGAATCTTGACAACCAGCTTCTTTCTATTGCTGACCTAGCATTCCTGACAATAATGACTTCTTTCATCAAAACTCGGCCAGATTAGACAGAAGCTATTTAACTAATGGTGGTGCAATCGTTAAGAGAAATATAATTCCTGCTTTATGTCAATAAATAAATATTATTAAAGATCTATAAATAACCAACCGAATTACTGAAATACATCCGCATCTATATTACGAACATAATAATAACATTGATATTTATAGATAAATCACATTTTTTTTTTTTTAGATGAGTAATAAGTATATATAGAATATTAAAAAATATGTAGTATTACAAAAAAGAAATATTATTTCACATTTACATTACTGTTAAACTGAATGAATGTAAGTTTGCATAATATAATGATAATTTGATAATTACTCAAAACAACAAAAATAATTTAAATGAATATGAAGAATTAGATCAATTTTAAGATTCAAAATAATCTATATTTTTAGACCGATTTTTCTTGACACACGTTTAATCCTAAGATTGACTAACAAATATTGTTACGATTAAAAGTTTTAATGTTGATGTGAATAATTGGCAAAATAGGATAATTTTGGACTGAAATCATTGACTTGGGCAGAATATCCTGCATAAAGTTTTTTAAAATGATGTGGTTATATACTTCTATTTAAGATTGTACTTGAGACTGGCCAAAAAATTGGACTTATAAAGAAATATAGATTGTTTTGAAACTTAAATTGGATAAAATATAATTTATTTAAACAATAAAATTTCAACTTATTGAAACTTATTGTCATCGAAGGAACATTTCGCATTTCCGTTTAAAAAAAAATCAAAGTCATGCGATTATTATATAACATGATCATACAATATTGTTATTATGATAATAAGCGTTACAAATAAACACTCCAATAAATTAATATTATCAGCAGCGATTTATAAAAATAATCTATTCGATCGAATCGGAAGGTATGTGCTATCATTGGGACTCAAAGATCCAAAAAACTAAATTTAATCAATTGAAAAAATTTTTTTTTAATTTATTTATTTATTGATTTTACAACTGTATAAAAAAAAAAAAAAAAGTAAATTTGATTATAATGACATAATGATATGATACAGGATGTAGAGAAACTACCCAGTAGTAGAACTCTAAAAACAGTTTACAATATAAGGTCACGAGGCCATCTTCTTTTCAGGCGCCTCGGAGGATTGCCAGGAATGGAAGAGGAAGCAAGGTTAGAAACTAGTGCGTTTGGGTGGTTAGGGAGTTTATTATGGAAGGAATAATATCGGGTTCGGGCTAGATCGGTTACATAAGGAACATTTAGGTCTTTATGGATGGTTTTATTAGTAACAAAATAAGGATCATTGAGGATAATTGAAAATTTAATAGTTCTTGAGAACTAAAAAATCTTTCATTAAAAAAAAAAAAAAAGAAAAGAAACAAGTATATCTTTCAAAACCTTTCATGTTAAAACCTTTAAAAACATATAATGTTATTTATTGTTTTATACTCTAATCGAAAAGATATATTTAATTATACATTCTTTATCTCCTATTTCTTAACTTAATTTCTCCATGTTCGAAGTTAATCTATAAAAAGCTCTCTAAAAATTTATGCAGTAATAATAGTAATAAACTGATATAATATGCAGTGACCCATACACTTAATGTCAACTTGTACATGTAATATACTTCTTTGGGGTGATGTGTATCTACATTTGAAAAGAAACTAATATATCTTCCATGATGGATCTAGTTCATGAGAAGAGTCTTCGGGAGGTTTTAAAAATGTACTTTATACTACAGCTATATGTATACATACATATTTACCCTGTTACAGTTATTATTAAGTGAAAATGATTAGTTGCTTAGAACGAGTATAAATTAATTAATAATAAATTTTAATATTTCTTTTCTTCAAAACTGGTTAAACAAACATACTATATATTTTTAGAAAACTAAATCTTACTGATAATCATTGAAATCAGTTTCTATTTACTACTTCAAAGTTATTGATTATTCATGTGAAATTCATGAAAGTTAATTACTGTTTAACGTAAGTTATTTAATGGCGTATTGAATATATGGCACTTTTGTATCGTATTTATATATTTTTATATATATATAAGAGTAACACGTTTTACTTTCACTTTAAATATCATATATTAAGAAGGAAAAGTGTAGCGATCGTAAAAAATGTCTGATTCGAGTTATCGACGTAAATACACATTTGTAGTTCCCTTAGTCCAAATAACCAAGTCTCGAAAAATGGTAAAGTCTGTGTGAACAGTTAAGCTCAAAAACGAAAAGTCGTACAGAGCTAAAAAAAATTAAGTTAAAGTAATGTTAGAAAGATCATATCCTCATTGAAATAGTCTGACAGAGCTTGAATGATAAGTGCTTTAAAACCTCTAATCTGAAGGTATTTTTGTTTATTTCAAATAATCAACCGTCTTATATATATTTTTTTTTTTAAATGAATAAATATAAACATTGAAAGGCTTTTATAATTAACTGAATGAAATTAGCAAAAAATATTATCCAACAAAAATATAATCATAAAATCATCATATTATTATTATAATCATATAAAGTTGTAGAAGGTAATGAAGAATGACGTATTATGCATAATTAAAAGGACTGTTCTAACACGAGTTCCAATGTTAAAATGACGTCATAATAATAAATGATTCAGAGTATAATGTAAATTATAGAAAACTGTTATATATTTATTTTCAAAATATTTCCTTTTACTTGTTACTATACCTCCACTTTGCCACATTTACTTCACATGTTTGTTTACCTTTTACACCTACCTCTTTACAATATTTACAATTATCTCTATCGAATATTTGTCGACAATTTATTACTCTAGTTCTGTAGTTAGATCTTTACCATACTGTATTAGTAACTAGTTTCCAGTCCACCTATATGCATACATCCTTAAATTATTATTATTATTTCTTTTATATATGAAAAAAAATGTTTCACATATTTTTTATATTTTCTCTGTATATATATTTTAATCTTCTGCCAATTCTTGCAATGTTTGTATCTTGTTTTCATTTATATGATTTGTTTCCACATTTTGTACTGAAATAAAGTGGGATAAATAAATAAATTGTATGTTTTATATTTTTTTTCCAGTGACAGTCCACTTCTGACTTAAATACTGGCTTATATGGAGGAAACCAGAATGTTACGACAGAGAGGTAGAAATAAAAAATCATTTATGATATAGTACTTAATGATGAAGTTTTATTTAAATAGTTTTTGACAGATCGGTGTAAAAAAAAAAAATAGTGCGAATAAATAAAAAAAGAAAAAAAACGCATTTCTAGCAAGAAATTTTTTTCTACGTGTTAGCGTCTTTTTGCTTTTCCTTTTGCAAGCTTCCTATTTTATTCTCCTTATTATTTAAACTCGAAAACTAAATTTCATTTATCAATTCTGACCGTCGATTAAATGATGTAAATGATTTTCATGTAGACAAATCATCTACACGAGCTTCGAACTACCCACTGTGCCTGGGTTCATCTAACACAGGCACATAAAGTTTTTCGACTCTCTACAGCACCAAAGAAATCCACTGTTCAGGACCCTTACACCAGGGCCCCCTCTGGTGCGTTGGTAACGAATCTGATAAAAACTCAGAAACGACGTGCCAGCAGCAACAACGAATTTAGGGAATAAGTTTTTTTTTTTTTAGGTTTAGTTTAAATTTCAAAACCAATGTGTGGCCCCAGCACATTATAAAATTCGAAGAACGCCCACTACAACAAAACAAGTCAAAAACTCTAAAAACTAAAATGTAGGCCTCTACAGAAGAAGGAAACAGTGCAGGATATAGAATATAGAATATATATTCATGCTAAAAACCATAAATGAAATTCAGAAATAGGGGTTATGAAAAAAAAAAAGGTTTTCTAAATCAAATAATATTCCTCAGATTTTATAGAAAAAAATAATCCTTATTTAAAAAATGAAAATTCTATGGCGTGAACAATGGCCTTCGCACATCGAAGTTTGAACCGGCACAAACAGAACGCTCTTCAAATAATCAATAAATACCTTAGGTTGGTGAAAAATCCCAGCCCTGCAACAGTTGGAAATAGCATTGGCAACTTGATTATTTATTTACGTCCTTGATGAATAGGCTGTTTACTACTCCTTCCTCAGGGGAATGCTAATTTTAGTAGAACTTTTAGCATTTTATTTAAACAATCTATGAAGGATAATAATTGGCTAATATTGGCCGGGTACAAGGTGGCCAGCATACAGCCGGGTTCCTTCTCATTTATTTATAAGAGGATTTCCTCCTGCCTAATATCCTTCTCACCGTCCCTTGTAATAGGATTCATCATTTATCTTTATAACAGCTTCTTAGCTCTTCTGCTTTAAATTTATATTGTTAGTTGTTGCTTTAATTTAGTATATCCAATTAGACTTCTAATTAAATAGGATTTATTGGTAAACGTAAAATATTATTGTTGATAAATTAAAAAGTTAAACTTAAACTTGCTGCAGAAATATCGATGGCTTACTTCACATTAGAGCATACTTCATATGGCTTACTTCACATTTTTACTAACTTTAAGAAAAACTCAATATATGGTTCTCTAAACCATTATATTGACATTATAAATCTGCGGAGTCAAAAAAAATATTCAAAAGTTGTAATTTTCCTAGAAGGGAGAACTTTTAATTTTAATTTTCATAAATTTAGTGGAATATAGTTAGCACTCTTATGAAGTAAGCCATTGGT